>NW_026288102.1:0-16200 GCF_023373465.1 Oncorhynchus keta
GTCTGTCATAGGTAGGGCCAGTCTATCTATAGGGATACGTGTTGTTGGACACAATTTAGAGAGCCTGAGTTCATTTTTCACTGCTGGAGGTCTGTCATAGGTAGGGCCAGTCTGTCTATAGGGATAGGTGTTGTTGGACAATGGCCTAGAGAGCCTGGAGTTCACACTGCTGGAGGTCTGTCATAGGTAGCCAGTCTATCTATAGGGATACGTGTTGTTGGACACCTAGCCTGGAGTTCACACTGCTGGAGGTCTGTCATAGGTAGGGCCAGTCTATCTACAGGGATACGCACGTGTTGGACACACCTAGAGAGCCTGGAGTTCACACTGCTGGAGGTCTGTCATAGGTAGGGCCAGTCTATCTATAGGGATACGTGTTGTTGGACACACCTAGGAGAGCCTGGAGTTCACTGCTGGAGGTCTGTCATAGGTAGGGCCAGTCTATCTATAGGGATACGTGTTGTTGGACACACCTGGGAGAGCCTGGGTTCACACTGCTGGAGGTCTGTCATAGGTAGGGCCAGTCTGTCTATAGGGATACGTGTACATCTCCACACCTTACGAGGAGAGCCTGGAGTTCCCCCCACTCTGAGGTCTGTCATAGGTAGGGCCAGTCTATCTTAGGGAGCGTGTTCATTTCCCCCTACATTCCCACTGCTGGAGGTCTGTCATAGGTAGGGCCAGTCTGTCTATAGGGATACGTGTTTTGGACACACCTAGAGAGCCTGGAGTTCCACTGCTGGAGGTCTGTCATAGGGGTAGGGCCATTTCGTCTATAGGGATACGTGTTGTTCCCCACACCTAGAGAGCCTGGAGTTCACACTGCTGGAGGTCTGTCATAGGTAGGGCCAGTCTATCTAGGGTACGTGTTTTGGACCCCCCTAGAGAGCCTGGAGTTCACCGCTGGAGGTCTGTCATAGGTAGGGCCATTTCCCCTATCTATAGGGATACGTGTTGTTGGACACACGTCTTACGGAGAGCCTGGAGTGGACACACCTCATTTCACTGCTGGAGGTCTGTCATAGGTGGGCCATTTCCCGAGAGCTAGGAGAGCCTGGAGTTCCCACTGTCTGGAGGTCTGTCATAGGTAGGGCCAGTCTATCTATAGGGATACGTGTTGTTGGACACACCTAGGAGAGTTCCCCGTCTTGGAGTCTTCATAGGTAGGGCCGTCCCGACTAGGGGCGGCCTCATGTTGGACCCACCTAGGAGAGCCTGGAGTTCACACTGTCTTGGAGGTCTGCCTCATAGGTAGGGCCAGTCTGTCTATAGGTATACGTTGCCTGGACACACCTAGGAGAGCCTGGAGTTCACACTGCTGGAGGTCTGTCATAGGGTAGGGCCAGTCTATCTATAGGGATACGTGTTGTTGGACACACCTAGGAGAGCCTGGAGTTCACACTGCTGGAGGTCTGTCATAGGTAGGGCCAGTCTGTCTATAGGGATACGTGTTGTTGGACACACGTCTTAGTGAGAGCCTGGAGTTCACACTGCTGGAGGTCTGTCATAGGTAGGGCCAGTCTATCTATAGGGGTACGTGTTGTTGGACACACCTAGGAGAGCCTGGAGTTCAGACACACCTGGAGAGCCTGGATTCCACTGCTGGAGGTCTGTCATAGGGCCAGTCTATTAGGGACACAGAGCCTGTAGTTCATGCTACTCTGACATAGGAGCCCAGTCCTGGATACGAGTTGTTGGACACCCGCCTTGCTGGAGGTCTTTAGGTGGAGTCATCAGAGTCTTGCCTTGCGAGGAGCCTCTCATTTCTGGAGTCCCGTCTTGACACCTAGGAGAGCGGCCTCAGGTCTTTAGGGCCACTGTGGGCACATAGGAGCTGCTGGAGGTCTGTCATTTCCCCCACGTCTTGGTAGGAGCGGCCTCATTTCCGTCCCGTCTTGACGAGGAGCGAGCCTCATTTCCCCCCGTCTTGACTAGGAGCGGTTCACCTCATTTCCCCCCGTCTTGACGAGGAGCGGCCTCATTTCCCCCGTCTTGACGAGGAGCGGCCTCATTTCCCCGTCTTGACGAGGAGCGGCCTCATTTCCGCCCCGTCTTGACGAGGAGCGGCCTCATTTCCCCCCGTCTTGACGAGGAGCGGCCTCATTTCCGTCCCGTCTTGACGAGGGAGCGGCCTCATTTCCCCCCGTCTTGACGAGGAGCGGCCTCATTTCCCCCGTCTTGACGAGGAGCGGCCTCATTTCCCCCGTCTTGACGAGGAGCGGCCTCATTTCCCCGTCCCGTCTTGACGAGGAGCGGCTCATTTCCCCCGTCTTGACGAGGAGCGGCCTCATTTCCGTCCCGTCTTGACGAGGAGCGGCCTCATTTCCCCGTCTTGAC
This sequence comes from Oncorhynchus keta, assembly GCF_023373465.1. Lineage (NCBI taxonomy): Eukaryota > Metazoa > Chordata > Actinopteri > Salmoniformes > Salmonidae > Oncorhynchus > Oncorhynchus keta. The sequence goes on from NW_026288102.1 coordinate 2,338, forward strand.
GCAGGAGCGGCCTCATTTCCCCCCGTCTTGACGAGGAGCGGCCTCATTTCCCCCCGTCTTGACGAGGAGCGGCTCATTTCCCCCGTCTTGACGAGGAGCGGCCTCATTTCCCCCCGTCTTGACGAGGAGCGGCCTCATTTCCCCCCGTCTTGACGAGGAGCGGCCTCATTTCCCCCGTCTTGACGAGGAGCGGCCTCATTTCGTCTTGACGAGGAGCCCCATTTCCGTCTTGACGAGGAGCGGCTCTCATTTCCGTCCCGTCTTGACGAGGAGCGGCCTCATTTCCCCCCGTCTTGACGAGGAGCGGCCTCATCTTCGCAGGAGCCCATTTCCCCGTCTTGACGAGGAGCGGCCTCATTTCCCCCGTCTTGACGAGGAGCGGCCTCATTTCCCCCCGTCTTGACGAGGAGCGGCCTCATTCCCCCCGTCTTGACGAGGAGCGGCCTCATTTCCCCCGTCTTGACGAGGAGCGGCCTCATTTCCCCCGTCTTGACGAGGAGCGGCCTCATTTCCCCCGTCTTGACGAGGAGCGGCCTCATTTCCCCCCGTCTTGACGAGGAGCGGCCTCATTCCCCCCGTCTTGACGAGGAGCGGCCTCATTTCCCCCCGTCTTGACGAGGAGCGGCCTCATTTCCCCCGTCTTGACGAGGAGCGGCCTCATTTCCCCCCGTCTTGACGAGGAGCGGCCTCATTTCCCCCCGTCCCGACGAGGAGCGGCCTCATTTCCCCCCGTCTTGACGAGGAGCGGCCTCTTTTCCCCCCCGTCTTGACGAGGAGCGGCCTCATTTCCCCGTCTTGACGAGGAGCGGCCTCATTTCCCCCACCGTCTTCGAGGAGCGTCCGTCTTGACGAGGAGCGGCCTCATTTCCCCATTTCCGTCCCGTCTTGACGAGGAGCGGCCTCATTTCCCCCCGTCTTGACGAGGAGCGGCCTCATTTCCCCCGTCTTGACGAGCGGCCTCATTTCCCCGTCTTGACGATTTTGATTTATTTCTGTCCAGTCTTGACAAGGAAATGATGTCATTAACATGATGTAACTAGGCTGGCTACGGCGTTGTTTTCTCTTTTATTTGTGTGACTAACCCTTCTGTTGTGACGAGGAGCGTATCCATCTGAGGCATAACAGAGGAACAGGTTCATTTCCCCGTCTTGACGAAGCCCATTTAGTCAGGAAAAACACATGAGAAATGGGGCACATTAGTATTCAATGCAGTACAGACACTGATTGGCTAGCTTCTCACAGAACCTCTTTAATCTGCTTCCTTAGCTGATACGCCGAGCGGCCTGTGTCCCAAAATGCACCCTATTCCCTATGTAGTGCACTACTTTTTAACCAGAGCCCACAAGCCCTGGTCTAAAGTAGAGCATTATACAGGGTGCAGGTTGCCATTTGGGATTGCTAAGTAGACTTACTGTGGCTGGGTTTGGACAGGATGCTACACGGACCATCTTGTCAGAGTAACGGTGCCCGTCCAAGGCCTTGCAGAATTTGGGACGTGATAAACTATGTTGCCGGAACCAGAGAGTAGCTCTTATCAGGTCAGCAAGTTAATGAGGGACACTGACATGTCAGTCCTCTGTTAATGTGAAGGTCAAAGGTCAGATATCCCTTAGTACATGTATCCTCCACCACGTTGACGTTCTATTACAAACTAACTCTGTTTTGATCATTTACTAAGAGATGGTTTAGTCTTAACCAGTCACTCAGATAGTGAGCTTAAATAATCTAACCTTCAGGGCATTCATTGCTTATCACAAAAACATGACATTTTAGGTTTTGTACAACAGCTGGTCTCTAGGTCACCTCTACCACTAGACTACAGTCTGGTGGTCTATACCTCTACTACTAGACTACAGTCAGGTGGTCTATACCTCCTCTACCACTAGACTACAGTCAGGTGGTCTATACCTCCTCTACCACTAGACTACAGTCTGGTGGTCTATACCTCTACTACTAGACTACAGTCAGGTGGTCTATACCTCCTCTACCACTAGACTACAGTCTGGTGGTCTATACCTCTACTACTAGACTACAGTCAGGTGGTCTATACGGGAGCTCCTCTACCACTAGACTACAGTCTGGTGGTCTATACCTCTCTTGACTACTAGACTACAGTCAGGTGGTCTATACCTCTACTACTAGACTACAGTCAGGTGGTCTATACCTCCTCTACTAGACTACAGTCAGGTGGTCTATACCTCCTCTACTACTAGACTACAGTCAGGTGGTCTATACCTTACTACTAGACTACAGTCAGGTGGTCTATACCTCTACTACTAGACTACAGTCAGGTGGTCTATACCTCTATTAGACTACAGTCAGGTGGTCTATACCTCCTCTACTATTAGACTACAGTCAGGTGGTCTATACCTCCTCTACTATTAGACTACAGTCAGGTGGTCTATACCTCCTCTACTATTAGACTACAGTCAGGTGGTCTATACCTCCTCTACTACTAGACTACAGTCAGGTGGTCTATACCTCCTCTACTACTAGACTACAGTCAGGTGGTCTATACCTCCTCTACTACTAGACTACAGTCAGGTGGTCTATACCTCTACTACTAGACTACAGTCAGGTGGTCTATACCTCTACTACTAGACTACAGTCAGGTGGTCTATACCTCTACTACTAGACTACAGTCAGGTGGTCTATACTCTACTACTAGACTACAGTCAGGTGGTCTATACCTCTACTACTAGACTACAGTCAGGTGGTCTACCTCTACTACTAGACTACAGTCAGGTGGTCTATACCTCTACTACTAGACTACAGTCAGGTGGTCTATACCTCTACTACTAGACTACAGTCAGGTGGTCTATACCTCTACTACTAGACTACAGTCAGGTGGTCTATACCTCTACTACTAGACTACAGTCAGGTGGTCTATACCTCTACTACTAGACTACAGTCAGGTGGTCTATACCTCTACTACTAGACTACAGTCAGGTGGTCTATACCTCTACTACTAGACTACAGTCAGGTGGTCTATAGGTCCTCTCTACTAGACTACAGTCAGGTGGTCTATACCTCTACTACTAGACTACAGTCAGGTGGTCTATACCTCTACTACTAGACTACAGTCAGGTGGTCTATACCTGGTGGTCTACTAGACTACAGTCAGGTGGTCTATACCTCCTCTACTAGACTACAGTCAGGTGGTCTATACCTCCTCTAATACTAGACTACAGTCAGGTGGTCTATACCTCCTCTTACTAGACTACAGTCAGGTGGTCTATACCTCCTCTACTAGACTACAGTCAGGTGGTCTATACCCCTAATACTAGACTACAGTCAGGTGGTCTATACCTCCTCTACTACTAGACTACAGTCAGGTGGTCTATACCTCCTCTACTACTAGACTACAGTCAGGTGGTCTATACGAGGGCTCCTCTACTACTAGACTACAGTCAGGTGGTCTATACCTCCTCTACTACTAGACTACAGTCAGGTGGTCTATACCTCCTCTACTACTAGACTACAGTCAGGTGGTCTATACCTCCTCTACTACTAGACTACAGTCAGGTGGTCTATACCTCCTCTACTACTAGACTACAGTCAGGTGGTCTATACCTCCATTACTACTAGACTACAGTCAGGTGGTCTATACCCCCTCTACTACTAGACTACAGTCAGGTGGTCTATTCCCTCTACTACTAGACTACAGTCAGGTGGTCATATACCTCTACTACTAGACTTCAGTCAGGTGGTCTATACCAGAGCGATCTACTACTAGACTACAGTCAGGTGGTCTATACCTCTACTACTAGACTACAGTCAGGTGGTCTATACCTCCTCTACTACTAGACTAACAGTCAGGTGGTCTATATCCATACTAGACTACAGTCAGGTGGTCTATACCCCTCTACTAGGAGACTACAGTCAGAAATGTGGCACATTATATTCCTCTACTACTAGACTACAGTCAGGTGCTTCTCACATACCTCCTCTACTTAGCTGACTACAGTCAGGTGGTCTATACCTCCTCTACTACTAGACTACAGTCAGGTGGTCTATACCTCCTCTACTACTAGACTACAGTCAGGTGGTCTATACCTCTACTACTAGACTACAGTCAGGTGGTCTATACCTCTACTACTAGACTACAGTCAGGTGGTCTATACCTCTACTACTAGACTACAGTCAGGTGGTCTATAGGTCAGCAAGTTTAGACTACAGTCAGGTGGTCTATACCTCTGTTAGACTACAGTCAGGTGGTCTATACCTCTACTAGACTACAGTCAGGTGGTCTATACCTCTACTACTAGACTACAGTCAGGTGGTCTATACCTCTACTACTAGACTACAGTCAGGTGGTAAATACCTCCTCTACTAGACTACAGTCAGGTGGTCTATACCTGACCTCTACTACTAGACTACAGTCAGGTGGTCTATAGGTCTCCTCTACTACTAGACTACAGTCAGGTGGTCTATACCTCCTCTACTACTAGACTACAGTCAGGTGGTCTATACCTCTACTACTAGACTACAGTCAGGTGGTCTATACCTCTACTACTAGACTACAGTCAGGTGGTCTATACCTCCTCTACTACTAGACTACAGTCAGGTGGTCTATACCTCCTCTACTACTAGACTACAGTCAGGTGGTCTATACCTCCTACTACTAGACTACAGTCAGGTGGTCTATACCTCCTCTACTACTAGACTACAGTCAGGTGGTCTATACCTCCTCTACTACTAGACTACAGTCAGGTGGTCTATACTCCTCTACTACTAGACTACAGTCAGGTGGTCTATACCTCCTCTACTACTAGACTACAGTCAGGTGGTCTATACCTCCTCTACCACTAGACTACAGTCAGGTGGTCTATACCTCCTCTACCACTAGACTACAGTCAGGTGGTCTATACCACCTCTACCACTAGACTACAGTCAGGTGGTCTATACCACCTCTACCACTAGACTACAGTCAGGTGGTCTATACCACCTCTACCACTAGACTACAGTCAGGTGGTCTATACCACCTCTACCACTAGACTACAGTCAGGTGGTCTATACCTCTACCACTAGACTACAGTCAGGTGGTCTATACCTCCTCTACCACTAGACTACAGTCAGGTGGTCTATACCTCTACCACTAGACTACAGTCAGGTGGTCTATACCTCCTCTACCACTAGACTACAGTCAGGTGGTCTATACCTCCTCTACCACTAGACTACAGTCAGGTGGTCTATACCTCTCTACCACTAGACTACAGTCAGGTGGTCTATACCTCCTCTACTACTAGACTACAGTCAGGTGGTCTATACCTCTACTATTAGACTACAGTCAGGTGGTCTATACCTCCTCTACTATTAGACTACAGTCAGGTGGTCTATACCTCTACTACTAGACTACAGTCAGGTGGTCTATACCTCCTCTACTACTAGACTACAGTCAGGTGGTCTATACCTCCTCTACTTCTAGACTACAGTCAGGTGGTCTATACCTCTACCACTAGACTACAGTCAGGTGGTCTATACCTTCTCTACTTCTAGACTACAGTCAGGTGGTCTATACCTCTACCACTAGACTACAGTCAGGTGGTCTATACCTCCTCTACTAGACTACAGTCAGGTGGTCTATACTCCTCTACTATTAGACTACAGTCAGGTGGTCTATACCTCCTCTACTACTAGACTACAGTCAGGTGGTCTATACCTCCTACTACTAGACTACAGTCAGGTGGTCTATACCTCCTCTACTATTAGACTACAGTCAGGTGGTCTATACCTCCTCTACTACTAGACTACAGTCAGGTGGTCTATACCTCCTCTACTACTAGACTACAGTCAGGTGGTCTATACCTCCTCTACTAGACTACAGTCAGGTGGTCTATACCTCCTCTACCATTAGACTACAGTCAGGTGGTCTATACCTCCTACTACTAGACTACAGTCAGGTGGTCTATACCTCTACTACTAGACTACAGTCAGGTGGTCTATACCTCCTCTACTAGACTACAGTCAGGTGGTCTATACCTCCTCTACTATTAGACTACAGTCAGGTGGTCTATACCTCCTCTACTACTAGACTACAGTCAGGTGGTCTATACCTCCTCTACTACTAGACTACAGTCAGGTGGTCTATACCTCTCTACTACTAGACTACAGTCAGGTGGTCTATACCTCCTCTACTACTAGACTACAGTCAGGTGGTCTATACCTCCTCTACTATTAGACTACAGTCAGGTGGTCTATACCTCCTCTACTATTAGACTACAGTCAGGTGGTCTATACCTCCTCTACTACTAGACTACAGTCAGGTGGTCTATACCTCCTCTACTACTAGACTACAGTCAGGTGGTCTATACCTCCTCTACTACTAGACTACAGTCAGGTGGTCTATACCTCCTCTACCTCTAGACTACAGTCAGGTGGTCTATACCTTCTCTACTTCTAGACTACAGACTGTTTATGAACTGATGGGGTTCTATTGCATGTTGTTGCTTTCCAGAGCTGCACATGAAAAACCACCACTTAACCTTCATCTGCAGGCTCGGTGTGTCTAACTGTTGGCTGGCCTCTAACAGAATTAAGAGCTTATAGCTGTACTACTAGTCTGAGTGTTGTAGTCTGACTCTGTTAATGAATCCCTGTATCCCCTCTGTCAAGCTGTGCCATTGATACTCACTAGACTAGAGCCTCAAGTAGCCAGATGGGTAGGAGAGGAAAGGAGATCCAAAATGGTGGCCCAGTGGAGAGGTTTTGTCCCTGCCTGGAGTGGAGGTAATGGGACTGTGCCGCTGATGCCCACTAGATTAAAGCCTGCAGCTACCAGCTGGATAGGTGACTGGTGAGAACTAGATCCAAAATGGCGTCCCGGTGGGAAGGTGTGGGCCCTGCCTGGAGTGGAGGTAATGGACTCGAGTGCTGCACCTGGCTCCAGAGCTGTTAGGTGGGCGCTGGGGCACAGCGGTTAAACTGCTGCTGCTGAGTAGGAGGGAGGGAAACCCAGCTGTTTGAATGGGTTTGCAGAACATCACAATGCCAGCTCTATAACTCTGGCTGCAGCACAGGAGGCTGCTGAGGGGAGGACGGCTCATAATAATGTCTGGAATAGAGTGAATGGAATGGTATCAGACACATGCATTCCATGAGCTCATGAGTTTGATACCTTTCTGTTTATTCTGTTCCAGCCGTTACTATGAGCCATCCTCCCTAATATATATATATATATATATATATATATATATATATGCCATTTAGCAGACGCTTTTATCCAAAGCGACTTACAGTCATGTGTGCATACATTCTACGTATGGGTGATCCCGGGATCGAACCCACTACCCTGGCGTTACAAGCGCCATGCTCTACCAACTGAGCTACAGAAGGACCAGGGAGTGAAGGCGCCACCAGCCTCCTCCTGTGAGCTGCATACTGGTGTTCTGAAAGGGATCAATAAGAAGCAGGAAGTCATGTTTCCCAGTGATCTAGCCCTGAAAGAGCAGGGTGTGATGAGAGGAAGTCATGTTTCCCAGCCCTGAAAGAGCAGGGTATGATGAGAGGAAGTCATGTTTCCCAGCCCTGAAAGAGCAGGGTATGATGAGAGGAAGTCATGTTTCCCAGTGATCTAGCCCTGAAAGAGCAGGGTATGATGAGAGGAAGTCGTCATGTTTCCCAGTGATCTAGCCCTGAAAGAGCAGGGTATGATGAGAGGAAGTCGTCATGTTTCCCAGTGATCTAGCCCTGAAAGAGCAGGGTATGATGAGAGGAAGTGGTCATGTTTCCCAGTGATCTAGCCCTGAAAGAGCAGGGTATGATGAGAGGAAGTCATGTTTCCCAGTGATCTAGCCCTGAAAGAGCAGGGTATGATGAGAGGAAGTCGTCATGTTTCCCAGTGATCTAGCCCTGAAAGAGCAGGGTATGATGAGAGGAAGTGGTCATGTTTCCCAGTGATCTAGCCCTGAAAGAGCAGGGTATGATGAGAGGAAGTCGTCATGTTTCCCAGTGATCTAGCCCTGAAAGAGCAGGGTATGATGAGAGGAAGTCGTCATGTTTCCCAGTGATCTAGCCCTGAAAGAGCAGGGTATGATGAGAGGAAGTCGTCATGTTTCCCAGTGATCTAGCCCTGAAAGAGCAGGGTATGATGAGAGGAAGTCGTCATGTTTCCCAGTGATCTAGCCCTGAAAGAGCAGGGTATGATGACAGGAAGTCGTCATGTTTCCCAGTGATCTAGCCCTGAAAGAGCAGGGTATGATGACAGGAAGTCGTCATGTTTCCCAGTGATCTAGCCCTGAAAGAGCAGGGTATGATGAGAGGAAGTCTTCATGTTTCAGTGATCTAGCCCTGAAAGAGCAGGGTATGATGAGAGGAAGTCTTCATGTTTCCCAGCCCTGAAAGAGCAGTGTATGATGAGAGGAAGTCTTCATGTTTCCCAGTGATCTAGCCCTGAAAGAGCAGGGTATGATGAGAGGAAGTCTTCATGTTTCCCAGCCCTGAAAGAGCAGGGTATGATGAGAGGAAGTCTTCATGTTTCCCAGTGATCTAGCCCTGAAAGAGCAGGGTATGATGAGAGGAAGTCGTCATGTTTCCCAGTGATCTAGCCCTGAAAGAGCAGGGTATGATGAGAGGAAGTTGTCATGTTTCCCAGTGATCTAGCCCTGAAAGAGTAGGGTATGATGAGAGGAAGTCTTCATGTTTCCCAGTGATCTAGCCCTGAAAGAGCAGGGTATGATGAGAGGAAGTCTTCATGTTTCCCAGCCCTGAAAGAGCAGGGTATGATGAGAGGAAGTCTTCATGTTTCTCAGTGATCTAGCCCTGAAAGAGCAGGGTATGATGAGAGGAAGTCGTCATGTTCCCAGTGATCTAGCCCTGAAAGAGCAGGGTATGATGACAGGAAGTCGTCATGTTTCCCAGTGATCTAGCCCTGAAAGAGCAGGGTATGATGAGAGGAAGTCGTCATGTTCCCCAGTGATCTAGCCCTGAAAGAGCAGGGTATGATGACAGGAAGTCGTCATGTTTCCCAGTGATCTAGCCCTGAAAGAGCAGGGTATGATGACAGGAAGTGGTCATGTTTCCCAGTGATCTAGCCCTGAAAGAGCAGGGTATGATGAGAGGAAGTCGTCATGTTCCCCAGTGATCTAGCCCTGAAAGAGCAGGGTATGATGACAGGAAGTAGTCATGTTTCCCAGTGATCTAGCCCTGAAAGAGCAGGGTGTGATGAGAGGAAGTCGTCATGTTTCCCAGTGATCTAGCCCTGAAAGAGCAGGGTATGATGAGGAAGTCGTCATGTTTCCCAGTGATCTAGCCCTGAAAGAGCAGGGTATGATGAGAGGAAGTCGTCATGTTTCCCAGTGATCTAGCCCTGAAAGAGCAGGGTATGATGAGAGGAAGTCGTCATGTTTCCCAGTGATCTAGCCCTGAAAGAGCAGGGTGTGGTGAGAGGAAGTCATGTTTCCCAGTGATCTAGCCCTGAAAGAGCAGGGTATGATGAAGGACACCGTTGGTCATGTTTCCCAGTGATCTAGCCCTGAAAGAGCAGGGTATGATTACAGGAAGTCGTCATGTTTCCCAGTGATCTTCACCTACTGTTCCACCAAGGGGTGATGAATGGACACCGTTGGTCAAGGGGAAAACTAGAAACTGGAGATTTCTTTAGTCCACGGCAGTCTCCTGTTTGGTGTTTATTTTTCACGTCCTCTGCATCCATTATGCTTTTACACATGTTACGGTGTTGGGAGTTATAAACCAAGTTAATAATGTGGTTATGACAGGCTATATGTCAGTCCCTGGTTGGTCACATGCATGCCATGCTTACATGTGTCACGTAAAAGAGCAAGGTTTGCTGGGAATAGAGAATGTATATCCTAAACAAACGAGGGATTTCTGGAATGAAGTGTTTCAGTCAAGGGAAAAACAAGTTAGAAACTGGTGGATGTCTTACGCTGCAGCTTCAGCACCACGGACAGCGGCACTCACACTGTTGGTGTTTCTGTGGTCGCTGCAGGAGGAGCTTAAAGAGCTCGGTGCCCACTGGTTGGCTGGTGCCCGGCCCGGCCCAACTCAGTTTCCATCTGGCTCCCTCTGGAGTCTTCTGTGTTCCATAAACAGCCCTCTTTAAAGCAGCTCGGTGCCCACTGGTTGGCTGGCTTAAAGCAGCTCGGTGCCCACTGGTTGGCTGGCTTAAAGCAGCTCGGTGCCCACTGGTTGGCTGGCTTAAAGCAGCTCGGTGCCCACTGGTCGGCTTGCTTAAAGCAGCTCGGTGCCCACTGGTCGGCTGGCTTAAAGCAGCTCGGCGCCCACTGGTTGGCTGGCTTAAAGCAGCTCGGTGCCCACTGGTTGGCTGGCTTAAAGCAGCTCGGTGCCCACTGGTTGGCTGGCTTAAAGCAGCTGGCTTAAAGCAGCGCCCACTGGTTGGCTTGCTTAAAGCAGCTCGGTGCCCACTGGTTGGCTGGCTTAAAGCAGCTCGGTGCTGGCCACTGGTCGGCTTGCTTAAAGCAGCTCGGTGCCCACTGGTCGGCTGGCTTAAAGCAGCTCGGTGCCCACTGGTTGGCTGGCTTAAAGCAGCTCGGTGCCCACTGGTTGGCTGGCTTAAAGCAGCTCTGTGCCCACTGGATAGGCTGGCTTAAAGCAGCTCTGTGCCCACTGGTCGGCTGGCTTAAAGCAGCTCTGTGCCCACTGGTCGGCTGGCTTAAAGCAGCTCTGTGCCCACTGGTCGGCTGGCTTAAAGCAGCTCTGTGCCCACTGGTCGGCTGGCATAAAGCAGCTCTGTGCCCACTGGTCGGCTGGCTTAAAGCAGCTCTGTGCCCACTGGTCGGCTGGCTTAAAGCAGCTCGGTGCCCACTGGTCGGCTTGCTTAAAGCAGCTCGGTGCCCACTGGTTGGCTGGCTTAAAGCAGCTCGGTGCCCACTGGTCGGCTGGCTTTTGTTTGGCCTTTAAGTTTTCTGAACCAATAAAAATGAACCTTTAAAATGATATATTTTTTTTAATGTTCATTGTTGGACCATAAGACTGTAAAAACACCAAGTGATTTTAATTGAGTAAATCTGTTCCCAGGTAATTCCCAGGTATTCCCAGGTATTCCCAGGTATTCCCAGGTATTCCCAGGCATGACAGAGACACGTGATCATATACAATTTAATCAAGGTTTGAAACGATTGTTTTAGTCATATTATCTGATTTGTTCTTCTTGTGGTCAATTTCCTGTCTACAAATGATTTGTCATTATGTTCCCGACCGTCCGTTCAAGAAAAGATCGTCCCGTTGAAGATCCCTTCAATAAGATGTGTTTTCCACAAGTTTTAACATTTCTACCAATTTTAAATTAAAACAGTGGGGCGACCTGTCTGTTTAACCTCCCGGTGGGGCGACCTGTCTGTTTAACCTCCCGGTGGGGCGACCTGTCTGTTTAACCTCCCGGTGGGGCGACCTGTCTGTTTAACCTCCCGGTGGGGCGACCTGTCTGTTTAACCTCCCGGTGGGGCGACCTGTCTGTTTAACCTCCCGGTGGGGCGACCTGTCTGTTTAACCTCCCGGTGGGGCGACCTGTCTGTTTAACCTCCCGGTGGGGCGACCTGTCTGTTTAACCTCCCGGTGGGGTGACCTGTCTGACCTGTCTGTTTAACCTCCCGGTGGGGTGACCTGTCTGTTTAACCTCCCGGGGTGGCGACCTGTCTGTTTAACCTCCCGGTGGGGCGACCTGTCTGTTTAACCTCCCGGTGGGGCGACCTGTCTGTTTAACCTCCCGGTGGGGCGACCTGTCTGTTTGACCTCCCGGTGGGGCGACCTGTCTGTTTAACCTCCCGGTGGGGCGACCTGTCTGTTTAACCTCCCGGTGGGGCGACCTGTCTGTTTAACCTCCCGGTGGGGCGACCTGTCTGTTTAACCTCCCGGTGGGGCGTCTGACCTGTCTGTTTAACCTCCCGGTGGGGCGACCTGTCTGTTTAAACCTGTCTGTTTCCCCGGTGGGGCGACCTGTCTGTTTAACCTCCCGGTGGGGCGACCTGTCTGTTTAACCTCCCCGGTGGGGCGACCTGTCTGTTTTAATCAGACTGATCCAGATGCCCCCTCGGATCCAGGTCTGTCTGATTCCAGTGGGGAGGATAAGACGTTTCTTTTGTCCTCCCAGCATGGCCTTCTCTAGTATTCTACTCTTGACAGAGAGCCAGACTGGACTGTAGTGTATTGGCTGTGAGTGGGCACTTCTGATTCCTGACACTTAATCAGTAAAGTGCTTCTGGCATCCATCTTGATTTATCTCCAGCTAAATGGTGGGACATCAGTCTTTTCTGTCAGGACTGGAGCTGAGGTGTTTGTTATTATTCTGTTCCCTCCCGCCTCTCTTCTCCTCCTCCGCGGCCTCTCCTCCTCCCGCGGCCTCCTCCTCCGCGGCCTCTCCTCCTCCCTGGCCTCTCCTCCCTCCTCCTCCGCGGCCTCTCCTCAGGGAGGGGAGGAGGGAGGAGGCGGGCGCTGTGGCGGGCAGGGAGGGAGGAGGGAGGGAGGCGGGCGCTGTGGCGGGCAGGGAGGGGAGGAGGGAGGGGAGGCGGGCGCTGTGGCGGGCAGGGGAGGGGAGGAGGGAGGAGGCCCTCCCCTGTGGCGGGCAGGGGGGGGAGGAGGGAGGAGGCGGGCGCTGTGGCGGGCAGGAAAGGCCTCTCCCTCCTCCTCAGGCAGGGAGGGAGGGAGGGAGGGAGGGCAGGCGGGGCGCTGGAGGGAGGCGGGCAGGGAGGGAGGGAGGAGGGAGAAAGAGGGAGGGAGGGAGGCGGGCGCTGTGGCGGGCAGGCAGGAGGGAAGGAAGGAGGGAGGGAGGGAGGCGGGGCAGGCAGGGAGGGAAAGAGGGAGGGAGGCGGGCGCTGTGGCGGGCAGGGAGGGAGGGGACGGAAGGGAGGGCGGGAAGGGAGGGAGGGAAGGCGGGCAGGGAGGGAAGGAAGGAGCCAGTCAGCCAGGGAGGAGGGAGGCGGGCGCCGTGGCGGGCAGGGAGTCCCAGCTGCTCTGAGGAAGAGGCCCACTTCACACACTGACTCCCAGGTGCCCATCTCTCACAGGGACCAGGCTCTTATGTATAAAAGGCTGAAGAAGAACAGATATATGAAGAATAGGTGACACTGTTATTACAGTATTATGGACTGAGCCCGATGAGTTTTGTTTATTTACAGATGCTGTCAGACCATGTTAGGTGTATTTCATAACCTATAGAGTTTTTCTAAACCGCGACTCCTACTTTCTGAATATATTTAATATATTCTGAACTGATACACATCAATCCGCCTATATAAAGACCTTGTGTTGGCTCCATAACCTGCTCCGTGTAGGAAGCAGCTGAAGACTGAGACATCAGCCACCCCCATCCATCTGCCTGACTCTGGCCCCATTGTGGACATTGCTCTCAATGCTCTCTGAATCTACCAACTTCAGTCTGATGTTTCCCTTAACAGCCAGAACCAAACGGTTTTAGAAAATCAATCTAAAGCCGTGAACTCTTCTCGTGGACAGACAGATTACACCCTTTCACGTCGACACAAAAAAGCCTATTCCTGTCACTTCATCAGTGCTGCCTTCAGCGGTACCAGTAGGGTTATCAAATGGTACTAGTCTATGTAATAGTGTGAGGTGTTCCCAGGCTTATATTTGGCTGTTGTGTGAAACCCGACACCAGGCAGGAAGGAAGGCAGAGGTTCCTGCTGGGTTTGTTGTTGACCTGGATGACCTGCTGAACAGAACTGTTGGTTGGTAGCAGGCAGCAACACCATAAGTGGGATACAGAGCGGACATTCAACTCAATAGGTGGATGATGGCGGATTGACTTGCAATCCCCCTTATCAATCTACACACACAACCCCATCATGACAAAGCAAAAACAAATGTTTGCCCATTTATTTAAAAATAAAATAAAAAGACATAAATGTACCATGTTTTTCAGACTCA
>NW_026288103.1:10000-11852 GCF_023373465.1 Oncorhynchus keta
TGTGTTCTCTTGGCTGATCTGAGGTGATGTGTTTGTCTGGCATCAATACCAGAGCCTATGGCAGTGTGTTCTCCTTGCTGATCTGAGGTGATGTGTTGTCTGGCATCAATACCAGAGCCTATGGCAGTGTGTTCTCTTGGCTGATCTGAGGTGGTGTGTTGTCTGGCATCAATACCAGAGCCTATGGCAGTGTGTTCTCTTGGCTGATCTGAGGTGATGTGTTTGTCTGGCATCAATACCAGAGCCTATGGCAGTGTGTTCTCCTTGCTGATCTGAGGTGATGTGTTTGTCTGGCATCAATACCAGAGCCTATGGCAGTGTGTTCTCCTTGCTGATCTGAGGTGATGTGTTGTCTGGCATCAATACCAGAGCCTATGGCAGTGTGTTCTCTTGGCTGATCTGAGGTGGTGTGTTGTCTGGCATCAATACCAGAGCCTATGGCAGTGTGTTCTCCTTGCTGATCTGAGGTGATGTGTTTGTCTGGCATCAATACCAGAGCCTATGGCAGTGTGTTCTCTTGGCTGATCTGAGGTGGTGTGTTGTCTGGCATCAATACCAGAGCCTATGGCAGTGTGTTCTCCTTGCTGATCTGAGGTGGTGTGTTGTCTGGCATCAATACCAGAGCCTATGGCAGTGTGTTCTCTTGGCTGATCTGAGGTGGTGTGTTGTCTGGCATCAATACCAGAGCCTATGGCAGTGTGTTCTCTTGGCTGATCTGAGGTGATGTGTTGTCTGGCATCAATACCAGAGCCTATGGCAGTGTGTTCTCCTTGCTGATCTGAGGTGATGTGTTGTCTGGCATCAATACCAGAGCCTATGGCAGTGTGTTCTCTTGGCTGATCTGAGGTGATGTGTTTGTCTGGCATCAATACCAGAGCCTATGGCAGTGTGTTCTCCTTGCTGATCTGAGGTGATGTGTTTGTCTGGCATCAATACCAGAGCCTATGGCAGTGTGTTCTCTTGGCTGATCTGAGGTGGTGTGTTGTCTGGCATCAATACCAGAGCCTATGGCAGTGTGTTCTCTTGGCTGATCTGAGGTGGTGTGTTGTCTGGCATCAATACCAGAGCCTATGGCAGTGTGTTCTCCTTGCTGATCTGAGGTGATGTGTTTGTCTGGCATCAATACCAGAGCCTATGGCAGTGTGTTCTCTTGGCTGATCTGAGGTGATGTGTTGTCTGGCATCAATACCAGAGCCTATGGCAGTGTGTTCTCCTTGCTGATCTGAGGTGATGTGTTCGTCTGGCATCAATACCAGAGCCTATGGCAGTGTGTTCTCTTGGCTGATCTGAGGTGATGTGTTTGTCTGGCATCAATACCAGAGCCTATGGCAGTGTGTTCTCCTTGCTGATCTGAGGTGATGTGTTTGTCTGGCATCAATACCAGAGCCTATGGCAGTGTGTTCTCCTTGGCTGATCTGAGGTGATGTGTTGTCTGGCATCAATACCAGAGCCTATGGCAGTGTGTTCTCTTGGCTGATCTGAGGTGATGTGTTGTCTGGCATCAATACCAGAGCCTATGGCAGTGTGTTCTCTTGGCTGATCTGAGGTGATGTGTTTGTCTGGCATCAATACCAGAGCCTATGGCAGTGTGTTCTCTTGGCTGATCTGAGGTGATGTGTTGTCTGGCATCAATACCAGAGCCTATGGCAGTGTGTTCTCCTTGCTGATCTGAGGTGATGTGTTGTCTGGCATCAAAACCAGAGCCTATGGCAGTGTGTTCTCTTGGCTGATCTGAGGTGGTGTGTTGTCTGGCATCAATACCAGAGCCTATGGCAGTGTGTTCTCTTGGCTGATCTGAGGTGGTGTGTTTGTCTGGCATCAATACCAGAGCCTATGGCAGTGTGTTCTCCTT
>NW_026288104.1:0-6405 GCF_023373465.1 Oncorhynchus keta
TTACCCTATCTAGGTATTCCTTGAAGAGGTGGGGTTTCAGGTGTCTCCGGAAGGTGGTGATTGACTCCGCTGTCCTGGCGTCGTGAGGAGTTTGTTCCACCATTGGGGGCCAGAGAGCGAACAGTTTTGACTGGGCTGAGCGGGAACTGTACTTCCTCAGTGGTAGGGAGGCGAGCAGGCCAGAGGTGGATGAACGCAGTGCCCTTGTTTGGGTGTAGGGCCTGATCAGAGCCTGGAGGTACTGAGGTGCCGTTCCCCTCACAGCTCCGTGGCGAGCACCATGGTCTTGTAGCGGATGCGAGCTTCAACTGGAAGCCAGTGGAGAGCGGAGGAGCGGGGTGACGTGAAGAACAGGAAGGTTGAACACCAGGCGGGCTGCGGCGTTCTGGATGAGTTGTAGGGGTTTAATGGCACAGGCAGGGAGCCCAGCCAACAGCGAGTTGCAGTAATCAAGACGGGAGATGACAAGTGCCTGGATTAGGACCTGCGCCGCTTCCTGTGTGAGGCAGGGTCGTACTCTGCGGATGTTGTAGAGCATGAACCTACAGGAACGGGACACCGCCTTGATGTTAGTTGAAGCGTCAGGGTGTTGTCCAGGATCACGCCAAGGTTCTTAGCGCTCTGGGAGGAGGACACAATGGAGTTGTCAACGTGATGGCGAGATCATGGAGCAGGCAGTCCTTCCCGGGAGGAAGAGGAGCTCCGTCTTGCTGAGGTTCAGCTTGAGGTGGTGATCCGTCATCCACACTGATATGTCTGCCAGACATGCAGAGATGCGATTCGCCACCTGGTCATCAGAAGGGAAAGGAGAAAGATTAATTGTGTGTCGTCTGCATAGCAATGATAGGAGAGACCATGTGAGGTTATGACAGAGCCAAGTGACTTGGTGTATAGCGAGAATAGAGAGGGCCTAGAACAGAGCCCTGGGGACACCAGTGGTGAGGCGCGTGGTGAGGAGACAGATTCTCGCCACGCCACCTGGTAGGAGCGACCTGTCAGGTAGGGCGCAATCCAAGCGTGGGCGCGCCGGAGATGCCCAACTCGGAGAGGGTGGAGAGGAGGATCTGATGGTTCACAGTATCGAAGGCAGCCGATAGGTCTAGAAGGATGAGAGCAGAGGAGAGAGTTAGCTTTAGCAGTGCGGAGCGCCTCCGTGATACAGAGAAGAGCAGTCTCAGTTGAATGACTAGTCTTGAAACCCTGACTGATTTGGATCAAGAAGGTCATTCTGAGAGAGATAGCGGTAGAGCTGGCCAGGACGGCACGCTCAAGAGTTTTGGAGAGAAAAGAGAAGGGATACTGGTCTGTAGTTGTTGACATCGGAGGGATCGAGTGTAGGTTTTTTCAGAAGGGTGCAACTCTCGCTCTCTTGAAGACGGGAGGACGTAGCCAGCGGTCAGGGATGAGTTGATGAGCGAGGTGAGGTAAGGGAGAAGGTCTCGGAAATGGTCTGGAGAAGAGAGGAGGGGATAGGGTCAAGCGGGCAGGTTGTTGGGCGGCCGGCCGTCACAAAACGCGAGATTTCATCTGGAGAGAGGGAGAAAGAGGTCAGAGCATAGGGTAGGGCAGTGTGAGCAGAACCAGCGGTGTCGTTTGACTTAGCAAGCGAGGATCGGATGTCATCGACCTTCTTTTCAAAATGGTTGACGAAGTCATCTGCAGAGAGGGAGGAGGGAGGGGGAGGATTCAGGAGGGAGGAGAAGGTGGCAAAGAGCTTCCTAGGGTTAGAGGCAGATGCTTGGAATTTAGAATGGTAGAAAGTGGCTTTAGCAGCAGAGACAGAGGAGGAAAATGTAGAGAGGAGGGAGTGAAAGGATGCCAGGTCCGCAGGAGGCGGATTTTCCTCCATTTCCGCTCGGCTGCCGGAGCCCTGTTCTGTGAGCTCGCAATGAGTCGTCGAGCCACGGAGCGGGAGGGAGGACCGAGCCGGCCTGGAGGATAGGGGACATAGAGAGTCAAAGGATGCAGAAAAGGGAGGAGAGGAGGGTTGAGGAGGCAGAATCAGGAGATAGGTTGGAGAAAGTTTGAGCAGAGGGAAGAAGAGATAGGATGGAAGAGGAAAGTAGCGGGGAGAAAGCGAAAGGTTGGGCAACGGCGTGATACCATCCAGTAGGGGCAGTGTGGGAAGTGTTGGATGAGAGCGAGAGGAAAAGGATACAAGGTAGTGGTCGGAGACTTGGAGGAGTTGCAATGAGGTTAGTGGAAGAACAGCATCTAGTAAAGATGAGGTCAAGCGTATTGCCTGCCTTGTGAGTAGGGGGAAGGTGAGAGGTGAGTCAAAAGAGGAAAGTGGAAAGAAGGAGGCAGAGAGGAATGAGTCAAAAGGTAGACGTGGGGAGGTTAAAGTCGCCCAGAACTGTGAGAGGTGAGCCGTCCTCAGGAAAGGAGCTTATCAAGGCATCAAGCTCATTGATGAACTCTCGAGGGAACCTGGAGGGCGATAAATGATAAGGATGTTAAGCTTGAAAGGGCTGGTAACTGTGACAGCATGGAATTCAAGGAGGCAATAGACAGATGGGTAAGGGGAAAAAGGACCACTTGGGAGAGATGAGGATCGGTGCCACCACCCGCTGACCAGAAGCTCTCGGGGTGTGCGAGAACACGTGGGCGGACGAGGAGAGAGCAGTAGGAGTAGCAGTGTTATCTGTGGTGATCCATGTTTCCGTCAGTGCCAGAAGTCAAGCCAGACAGGCAGCCTGGTCCTGATAACAGTAGGACTGATGAGGACAGCAAGGCAGGCAGCCTGGTCCTGATAACAGTAGGGACTGATGAGACAGCCAGACAGGCAGCCTAGTCCTGATAACAGTAGGACTGATGAGGACAGCCAGACAGGCAGCCTGGTCCTGATAACAGTAGGACTGATGAGGACAGCCAGACAGGCAGCCTGGTCCCTGATAACAGTAGGACTGATGAGGACAGCCAGACAGGCAGCCTGGTCCTGATAACAGTAGGACTGATGAGGACAGCCAGACAGGCAGCCTGGTCCTGATAACAGTAGGACTGATGAGGACAGCCAGACAGGCAGCCTGGTCTCTGATAACAGTAGATGATGAGGACAGCCAGACAGGCAGCCTGGCCCTGATAACAGTAGGACTGATGAGGACAGGCCAGACAGCCTGGTCCTGATAACAGCAGGATCCTGATGAGGACAGCAAGGTTATAAGTAGTCTGGTCTGATAACAGCAGGACTGATGAGGACAGCCAGACAGGCAGCCTGGTCCTGATAACAGTAGGACTGATGAGGACAGCCAAACAGGCAGCCTGGTCCTGATAACAGTAGGACTGATGAGGACAGCCAGACAGGCAGCCTGGTCCTGATAACAGTAGGACTGATGAGGACAGCCAGACAGGCAGCCTGGTCCTGATAACAGTAGGACTGATGAGGACAGCCAGACAGGCAGCCTGGTCCTGATAACAGTAGGACTGATGAGGACAGCCAGACAGGCAGCCTGGTCCTGATAACAGTAGGACTGATGAGGACAGCCAGACAGGCAGCCTGGTCCTGATAACAGTAGGACTGATGAGGACAGCCAGACAGGCAGCCTGGTCCTGATAACAGTAGGACTGATGAGGACAGCCAGACAGGCAGCCTGGTCCTGATAACAGTAGGACTGATGAGGACAGCCAGACAGGCAGCCTGGTCCTGATAACAGTAGGACTGATGAGGACAGCCAGACAGGCAGCCTGGTCCTGATAACAGTAGGACTGATGAGGACAGCCAGACAGGCAGCCTGGTCCTGATAACAGTAGGACTGATGAGGACAGCCAGACAGGCAGCCTGGTCCTGATAACAGTAGGACTGATGAGGACAGCAAGACAGGCAGCCTGGTCCTGATAACAGTAGGACTGATGAGGACAGCCAGACAGGCAGCCTGGTCCTGATAACAGTAGGACTGATGAGGACAGCCAGACAGGCAGCCTGGTCCTGATAACAGTAGGACTGATGAGGACAGCCAGACAGGCAGCCTGGTCCTGATAACAGTAGGACTGATGAGGACAGCCAGACAGGCAGCCTGGTCCTGATAACAGTAGGACTGATGAGGACAGCCAGACAGGCAGCCTGGTCCTGATAACAGTAGGACTGATGAGGACAGCCAGACAGGCAGCCTGGTCCTGATAACAGTAGGACTGATGAGGACAGCCAGACAGGCAGCCTGGTCCTGATAACAGTAGGACTGATGAGGACAGCCAGGCAGGCAGCCTGGTCCTGATAACAGTAGGACTGATGAGGACAGCCAGACAGGCAGCCTGGTCCTGATAACAGTAGGACTGATGAGGACAGCCAGACAGGCAGCCTGGTCCTGATAACAGTAGGACTGATGAGGACAGCCAGACAGGCAGCCTGGTCCTGATAACAGTAGGACTGATGAGGACAGCCAGACAGGCAGCCTGGTCCTGATAACAGTAGGACTGATGAGGACAGCCAGACAGGCAGCCTGGTCCTGATAACAGTAGGACTGATGAGGACAGCCAGACAGGCAGCCTGGTCCTGATAACAGTAGGACTGATGAGGACAGCAAGGCAGGCAGCCTGGTCCTGATAACAGTAGGACTGATGAGGACAGCCAGACAGGCAGCCTGGTCCTGATAACAGTAGGACTGATGAGGACAGCCAGACAGGCAGCCTGGTCCTGATAACAGTAGGACTGATGAGGACAGCCAGACAGGCAGCCTGGTCCTGATAACAGTAGGACTGATGAGGACAGCAAGGCAGGCAGCCTGGTCCTGATAACAGTAGGACTGATGAGGACAGCCAGACAGGCAGCCTGGTCCTGATAACAGTAGGACTGATGAGGACAGCCAGACAGGCAGCCTGGTCCTGATAACAGTAGGACTGATGAGGACAGCCAGACAGGCAGCCTGGTCCTGATAACAGTAGGACTGATGAGGACAGCCAGACAGGCAGCCTGGTCCTGATAACAGTAGGACTGATGAGGACAGCCAGACAGGCAGCCTGGTCCTGATAACAGTAGGACTGATGAGGACAGCCAGACAGGCAGCCTGGTCCTGATAACAGTAGGACTGATGAGGACAGCCAGACAGGCAGCCTGGTCCTGATAACAGTAGGACTGATGAGGACAGCCAGACAGGCAGCCTGGTCCTGATAACAGTAGGACTGATGAGGACAGCCAGACAGGCAGCCTGGTCCTGATAACAGTAGGACTGATGAGGACAGCCAGACAGGCAGCCTGGTCCTGATAACAGTAGGACTGATGAGGACAGCCAGACAGGCAGCCTGGTCCTGATAACAGTAGGACTGATGAGGACAGCAAGGCAGGCAGCCTGGTCCTGATAACAGTAGGACTGATGAGGACAGCCAGACAGGCAGCCTGGTCCTGATAACAGTAGGACTGATGAGGACAGCCAGACAGGCAGCCTGGTCCTGATAACAGTAGGACTGATGAGGACAGCCAGACAGGCAGCCTGGTCCTGATAACAGTAGGACTGATGAGGACAGCCAGACAGGCAGCCTGGTCCTGATAACAGTAGGACTGATGAGGACAGCCAGACAGGCAGCCTGGTCCTGATAACAGTAGGACTGATGAGGACAGCCAGACAGGCAGCCTGGTCCTGATAACAGTAGGACTGATGAGGACAGCCAGACAGGCAGCCTGGTCCTGATAACAGTAGGACTGATGAGGACAGCCAGACAGGCAGCCTGGTCCTGATAACAGTAGGACTGATGAGGACAGCCAGACAGGCAGCCTGGTCCTGATAACAGTAGGACTGATGAGGACAGCCAGGCAGGCAGCCTGGTCCTGATAACAGTAGGACTGATGAGGACAGCCAGACAGGCAACCTGGTCCTGATAACAGTACGACTGATGAGGACAGCCAGACAGGCAGCCTGGTCCTGATAACAGTAGGACTGTTGAGGACAGTCAGACAGGCAGCGTGGTCCTGATAACAGTAGGACTGATGAGGACAGCCAGACAGGCAGCCTGGTCCTGATAACAGTAGGACTGATGAGGACAGCCAGACAGGCAGCCTGGTCCTGATAACAGTAGGACTGATGAGGACAGCAAGGCAGGCAGCCTGGTCCTGATAACAGTAGGACTGATGAGGACAGCCAGACAGGCAGCCTGGTCCTGATAACAGTAGGACTGATGAGGACAGCCAGACAGGCAGCCTGGTCCTGATAACAGTAGGACTGATGAGGACAGCCAGACAGGCAGCCTGGTCCTGATAACAGTAGGACTGATGAGGACAGCAAGGCAGGCAGCCTGGTCCTGATAACAGTAGGACTGATGAGGACAGCCAGACAGGCAGCCTGGTCCTGATAACAGTAGGACTGATGAGGACAGCCAGACAGGCAGCCTGGTCCTGATAACAGTAGGACTGATGAGGACAGCCAGACAGGCAGCCTGGTCCTGATAACAGTAGGACTGATGAGGACAGCCAGACAG
>NW_026288105.1:0-2987 GCF_023373465.1 Oncorhynchus keta
TTTTTTATTTTTTCACCTTTATTTAACCAGGTAGGCTAGTTGAGAACAGGTTCTCATTTGCAACTGCGACCTGGCCAAGATAAAGCATAGCAGTGTGAACAGACAACACAGAGTTACACATGGAGTAAACAATTAACAAGTCAATAACACAGAGAAAAAAGGGAGTCTATATACAATGTGTGCAAAAGGCATGAGGAGGTAGGCGAATAATTACAATATTGCAGATTAACACTGGAGTGATAAATGATCAGATGATCATGTACAGGTAGAGAGATATTGGTGTGCAAAGAGCAGAAAAGTAAATAAATAAAAACTGTGGGGATGAGGTAGGTGAAAATGGGTGTGCTATTTACCAATAGATTATGTACAGCTGCAGCGATCGGTTAGCTGCTCAGCTAGCTGATGTTTGAAGTTGGTGAGGGAGATAAAAGTCTCCAACTTCAGCGATTTTGCAATTCGTTCCAGTCACAGGCAGCAGAGTACTGGAACGAAAGGCGGCCGAATGAGGTGTTGGCTTTAGGGATGATCAATGAGATACATCTGCTGGGAGCGTGCTACGGATGGGTGTTGCCATCGTGACCAGTGAGCTGAGATAAGGCGGAGCTTTGCCTAACATGGCCTTGTAGATGACCTGAAGCCAGTGGGTCTGGCGACGAATATGTAGCGAGGGCCAGCCTACTAGAGCATACAAGTCGCAGTGGTGGGTAGTATAAGGTGTTAGTGACAAAACGGATGGCACTGTGATAAACTGCATCCAGTTTGCTGAGTAGAGTGTTTGGAAGCAATTTTGTAGATGACGCGCCGAAGTCGAGGATCGGTAGGATAGTCAGTTTTACTAGGGTAAGCTTGGCAGCGTGAGTGAAGGAGGCTTTGTTGCGGAATAGAAAGCCGATTCTTGATTTGATTTTCGATTGGAGATGTTTGATATGGGTCTGGAAGGAGAGGTACAGTTATTAAAGTGACTGTCCATAGAGGATAAGAGAGTAGCAGCAGTGTAAAGGGCGCAGGGGGCAGCAATGCAAATAGTCTGGGTAGCCATTTGATTCGATATTCAGGAGTCTTATGGCTTGGGGGTAGAACTGTTTAGAAGCCTCTTGGACCTAGACATGGCGCTCCAGTACAGCTTGGCCGTGCAGTTGCAGAGAGAACAGTCTATGACTAGGGTGGCTGGAGTCTTTGACAATTTTTAGGCCCTTCCTCTGGCAGCGTCTGGTATAGAGGTCCTGGATGGTAGGAAGCTTGGCCCCAGTGATATACTGGGCCGTTCGCACTACCTTCTGTAGTGCCTTGCGGTTGGATGCCAAGCAGTTGCCAGGCAGTGATGCAGCCAGTCAGGATGCTCTTGATGGTGCAGCTGTTGAACCTTTTGAGGATCTGAGGACCCATGGCAAATCTTTTCAAATCTTCTCCTGAGGGGGAATGGGTTTTGTCGTGCCCTCTTCACGACTGTATTGGTGTGCTTGGACCATGTTAGTTTGTTGGTGATGTGGGCACCAAGGAACTTGAGGCTCTCAACCTGCTCCACTGCAGCCCCGTCGATGAGAATGGTGGTGTGCTCGGTCCTCTTTTTACTGTAGTCCACAATCATCTCCTTTGTCTTGATCACGTTCCAAAGGGTTCACATACTTTTTCTTGCCATTGTATGATATATGATACAATATGACATAGAGCCTTATAAAACATGATATAGAGCCTGATAAAACTGGCTATTATACAATGCTAAGCCACAGCTATTGAATTCTCTCTCTTTCACTCACTCTCTCTCTCTCTCTCTCTCTCTCTCTCTCTCTCTCTCTCTCTCTCTCTCTCTCTCTCTCTCTCTCTGCTCTCTCTCCTCTCTCCTCTCTCTGCCTCTCTCTCTCCTCTCTCTGCCTCTCTCTCTCCTCTCTGCCGCTCTCTCTCTCTCTCTCTGCTCTGCTCTCTCTCTCTCTCTCTCTGCCTCTCTCTCTCTCTCTCTCTCTCTCTCTGCCTCTCTCTCTCTCTCTCTCTCTGCCTCTCTCTCTCTCTCTCTCTCTCTCTGCCTCTCTCTCTCTCTCTCCTCTCTCTCTCTGCCTCTCTCTCTCTCTCTCTCTCTCTCTCTCTCTCTCTCTCTCTCTCTCTCTCTCTCTCTCTCTGCCTCTCTCTCTCTCTCTCTCTCTCTCTCTCTCTCTGCCTCTCTCTCTCTCTCTGCTCTCTCTCTCTCTCTCTGCCTCTCTCTGCTCTCTCTCTCTCTCTCTCTGCCTCTCTCTCTGCCTCTCTCTCTCCTCTCTCTCTCTCTCCTCCCTCTCTTCACCACCACTCACTCACCACTCCCACCACTCACTCCCCACTCCTCCTCTCTCCCTTTCTCTCTGTTTCCTCTCTCTGCCTCTTTCTCTCTCTCCGCCTCTCTCCTCTCTCTCTTCTCTCTCCTTTCTTCTCTCTGCCTCTTTCTCTGCCTCTTTCTCTCTCTCTCTCTCTCTCTCTCTCTCCTCTTCTCTCTCTCTCTTTCTCTCTGTTTCCTCTCCTCTTTCTCTCTGTTTCTCTCTCCTCTTTCTCTCTCTCTCTCTCTCTCTCTCTCTCTCTCTCTCTCTCTCTCTCTCCGCCTCTCTCTCTCTCTCTCTCTCTCTCTCCTCCTCTCTCTCTCTCTCTCCTCTCTCTCTCTCTCTCCTCTCTCTGCCTCTTTCTCTCTTCTCTCTCCTCTCTCTCTCTCTCTCTCTCTCTCTCTCCCTCTCTCTGTTTCCTCTCTCCTCTTTCTCTCTGTTTTCCCTCTCTCTCTCTCCTCTCTCTCTCTCTCTCTCCGCCTCTCTCTCTCTCTCTCTCTCTCTCTCTCCTCTCTCTCTCTCTCTCTCTCTCTCTCTCTCCTCTCTCTCTCTCTCTCTCTCTCTCTCTCTCTGTTTCTCTGTTTCTCTCTCTCTCTCTCACTCACCACCACCACCACTCCACCTCTCATGTCTCTCTCTCTCCTCTTCTTTCTCTCTGTTTCCCTCTCTCCTCTTTCTCTCTGCCTCTCTCTCTCCTCTCTCTCT
>NW_026288106.1:0-1530 GCF_023373465.1 Oncorhynchus keta
AAGGTACAGTTATTAAAGTGACTGTCCATAGAGGATAAGAGAGTAGCAGCAGTGTAAAGGGCGAGGGGGGGCAGCAATGCAAATAGTCTGGGTAGCCATTTGATTCGATATTCAGGAGTCTTATGGCTTGGGGGTAGAACTGTTTAGAAGCCTCTTGGACCTAGACATGGCGCTCCAGTACAGCTTGCCGTGCAGTTGCAGAGAGAACAGTCTATGACTAGGGTGGCTGGAGTCTTTGACAATTTTTAGGCCCTTCCTCTGGCAGCGTCTGGTATAGAGGTCCTGGATGGTAGGAAGCTTGGCCCCAGTGATATACTGGGCCGTTCGCACTACCTTCTGTAGTGCCTTGCGGTTGGATGCCAAGCAGTTGCCAGGCAGTGATGCAGCCAGTCAGGATGCTCTTGATGGTGCAGCTGTTGAACCTTTTGAGGATCTGAGGACCCATGGCAAATCTTTTCAAATCTTCTCCTGAGGGGGAATGGGTTTTGTCGTGCCCTCTTCACGACTGTATTGGTGTGCTTGGACCATGTTAGTTTGTTGGTGATGTGGGCACCAAGGAACTTGAGGCTCTCAACCTGCTCCACTGCAGCCCCGTCGATGAGAATGGTGGTGTGCTCGGTCCTCTTTTTACTGTAGTCCACAATCATCTCCTTTGTCTTGATCACGTTCCAAAGGGTTCACATACTTTTTCTTGCCATTGTATGATATATGATACAATATGACATAGAGCCTTATAAAACATGATATAGAGCCTGATAAAACTGGCTATTATACAATGCTAAGCCACAGCTATTGAATTCTCTCTCTTTCACTCACTCTCTCTCTCTCTCTCTCTCTCTCTCTCTCTCTCTCTCTCTCTCTCTCTCTCTCTCTCTCTTTCTCTCTGTTTCCCTCTCTCTCTCCTCTCTCTGCCTCTCTCTCTCCTCTCTCTGCCTCTCTCTCTCCTCTCTCTGCCGCTCTCTCTCCTCTCTCTGCCGCTCTCTCTCCTCTCTCACTCTCTCTGCCTCTCTCTCTCCTCTCTCTGCCTCTCTCTCTCCTCTCTCACTCTCTCTGCCTCTCTCTCTCCTCTCTCTGCCTCTCTCTCTCTCTCACTCTCTCTGCCTCTCTCTCTCCTCTCTCTCTCTCTCTGCCTCTCTCTCTCCTCTCTCACTCTCTCTGTCTCTCTCTCTCTCTCTCTCTCTCTCTCTCTCTCTCTCTCTCTCCTCTCTCTCTCTCTCTGCCTCTCTCTCTCTCTCTCTCACTCTCTCTGTCTCTCTCTGCCTCTCTCTCTCCTCTCTCTGCCTCTCTCTCTCTCTCTCTGCCTCTCTGTCTCCTCTCTCTCTCTCTCTCCTCTCTCTCTCTCTCTCTCTCTCGGCCTCTCTCTCTCTCCTCTCTCTGCCTCTCTCTCTCTCTCTCTCTCTCTCTCTCTCTCTCTCTCTCTCTCTCTCTCTCTCTCTCTCTCTGCCTCTCTCTCTCCTCTCTCTCTCTCTCTGCCTCTCTGTCTCCTCTCTCTCTCTCTCTCTCTCCTCTCTCTGCCTCTCTCTCTCTCTC
>NW_026288107.1:0-6882 GCF_023373465.1 Oncorhynchus keta
TCCATGATTATCGAAAACTTCAATAAGCACTTCTCAACGGCTGGCCATGCCTTCCGCCTGGCTACTCCAACCTCGGCCAACAGCTCCGCCCCGTAGTTCCTCACCCAAGCCTCTCCAGGTTCTCCTTTACCCAAATCCAGATAGCAGATGTTCTGAAAGAGCTGCAAAACCTGGACCCGTACAAATCAGCTGGGCTTGGAGCAATCTGGACCCGCTTATTTCTGAAACTATTCGCCGCCATTGTCGCAACCTCCCTGCCAGCCAGCCTGTTCAACCTCATATCGCTCTGAGATCCCTATGATTGAAAGTTGCCGCAGTCATCCCCTCTTCAAAGGGAGACACCGGACCCAAACTGCTATAGACCTATATCCATCCTGCCCTGCAGCCTATCTAAGGTCTTCGAAAGCCAAGTCACCAAACAGGTCACTGACCATCTCGAATCCCACCGCATCTTCTCCGCTGTGCAATCTGGTTTCCGAGCCGGTCACGGGTGCACCTCAGCCACACTCAAGGTACTAAATGATATCATAACCGCCATCGATAAAAGACAGTACTGTGCAGCCGTCTTCATCGACCTCGCCAAGGCTTTCGACTCTGTCAATCACCAAATTCTTATCGGCAGACTCAACAGCCTCGGGTTTTTCGGATGACTGCCTTGCCTGGTTCACCAATTACTTTGCAGACAGAGTTCAGTGTGTCAAATCGGAGGGCATGCTGTCCGGTCCTCTGGCAGTCTCTATGGGGGTGCCACAGGGTTCAATTCTCGGGCCGACTCTTTTCTCTGTATATATCAATGATGTTGCTCTTGCTGCGGGCGATTCCCTGATCCACCTCTACGCAGACGACACCATTCTATATACTTTCGGCCCGTCATTGGACACTGTGCTATCCAACCTCCAAACGAGCTTCAATGCCATACAGCACTCCTTCCGTGGCCTCCAACTGCTCTTAAACGCGAGTAAAACCAAATGCATGCTTTTCAACCGATCGCTGCCTGCACCCGCATGCCCGACTAGCATCACCACCCTGGATGGTTCCAACCTTGAATATGTGGACATCTATAAGTACCTAGGTGTCTGGCTAGACTGCAAACTCTCCTTCCAGACTCACATCAAACATCTCCAATCAAAAATCAAATCCAGAGTCGGCTTTCATTCCGCAACAAAGCCTCCTTCACCCACGCTGCCAAGCTTACCCTAGTAAAACTGACTATCCTACCGATCCTCGACTTCGGCGATGTCATCTACAAAATGGCTTCCAACACTCTACTCAGCAAACTGGATGCAGTCTATCACAGTGCCATCCGTTTTGTCACTAAAGCACCTTATACCACCCACCACTGCGACTTGTATGCTCTAGTCGGCTGGCCCTCACTACATATTCGTCGCCAGACCCACTGGCTCCAGGTCATCTACAAGTCCATGCTAGGTAAAGCTCCGCCTTATCTCAGTTCACTGGTCACGATGGCAACACCCATCCGTAGCACGCGCTCCAGCAGGTGTATCTCACTGATCATCCCTAAAGCCAACACCTCATTTGGCCGCCTTCGTTCCAGTACTCTGCTGCCTGTGACTGGAACGAATTGCAAAATCGCTGAAGTTGGAGACTTTTATCTCCTCACCAACTTCAAACATCAGCTATCCGAGCAGCTAACCGATCGCTGCAGCTGTACATAGTCTATTGGTAAATAGCTCACCCTTTTTCACCTACCTCATTCCCATACTGTTTTTATACTGTTCTTATTTATTTACTTTTCTGCTCTTTTGCACACCAATATCTCTACCTGTACATGCCCATCTGATCATTTATCACTCCAGTGTTAATCTGCAAAATTGTATTATTCGCCTACCTCCTCATGCCTTTTGCACACATTGTATATAGACTGCCCATTTTTTTCTACTGTGTTATTGACTTGCTAATTGTTTACTCCATGTGTAACTCTGTGTTGTCTGTTCACACTGCTATGCTTTATCTTGGCCAGGTCGCAGTTGCAAATGAGAACTTGTTCTCAACTAGCCTACCTGGTTAAATAAAGGTGAAATAAAAAATAAAAAAAGTGAGAATGAGTTGGTTACAGTGGCGAAGAAAAAGGGAAACGAGAACTCAACTTGTGTTGTAAACGAGTCTATTGGTTTCCTGCTTTATTGTCTCCAATCACGAAATTGGTCCTATTTAAATTTGTTTTGTGTGTCTGCGGAGCAGAAGAAGCGTGTTTTAAAGACTCAAAAAGATCAGAGTGGAATGTTTGGTGCAAGGTCAATTGACCTGTATGGTGGACGGAGACAAGTTCGCTTCATCCATGCTACTCTTTGATGAAGAGTCTCTCCCTTATCATATAACGTTTGGATTCATGAGATACCCTGTAAGAGCTTTTGTGCACAAGCCTCTTCAGTGTCATGCATGTAAAAGATGTGGTCAAGTGTGTGCAGAAGGGAAGAATATCGACTGAGGTAAAGACCGTTTCAAGTTGGATATTCGACGGATTTTCGCGCTTTCAAACCACTTGAGACACAGAATCCAAATAAATGTCATTATGTTGGAAAAATTGCGCACAACATTGCACAGGTCTTATTTTCCTGAGTTGGACATTAATTTGCTTTCCAGAGCTAATAAACACGTGGAAATGTGAGCAGCATTTTGTATTCCTAGTTGAATTAGTTAGGGAGTGTAAACAAAGTACCAGCTTTTTTTTTACATTCGAATTTCAATTGCTCATTGGTCATGAGGCCTATTTGACTCAAACAAGGTCCAGAATGTCCACTGACTACCCTTCGATATTGCACACCCTTTAGTTTGTCCATTTTCATCTCACAAGACTTTACATTAGTTTTTAAAAACGTAAAATGTCCATAGCTCCTTGGTCATGTGACCTAGTGACTTCAAATGAGGTTCAGAATGTCCACTGAATGGGCCTACACATTACACACCCTTTGGTTTATCCATTTTCAGAGGTGTTCGAACAGAGGTGCTTAAAGGAAGGGGCACAGGTAGGCCTCGTGAAAAACTGTTTCAAATGCTCTTTTCAATCACAGTAACAGGCAGGAAATTGTCAGTCAGAGTGAGCTTGATAAGGTGAAATAATCATTTTCATAGCATCACTTTCATATATTGTACATTAAGACAAATCCTTCTATGTTGAGTATTAGAATGCAGTTTCCATAACCTGATAATGACTTGATATTTGAGTGCACACAACAAGCCACCTGCACACAACTTACAAAAATGCAATAGTGCATTTGAGGTTTGTTTTTCGGAATGAAAATAGTTATTTGATGCATGGCCTACTATTTCTAACCGGGAAAAATACATTCCTATGTCTTTTGTGAGTAAAATCCTTTTTCAAAATGTATTTAGGTACATTTTTGTGACGAGTATGAGGGTTGTGATATGGGTCATTTAATAGTACAATCATTTAAGGGATCAATACATTTCTATGTTGCTTCCCAGTATCTGCATGAACCATCAGGCCAAGTGTTTTTTGGTTGACGCTGCTGGACAGAAAGAGAAGGAGGAATCGGAACACGCTGCATTCAAATTCAGGTCTTAGTTATTCCATTGTACTGGAAGTGTAATCATTTTTTATGACAAACTTTGAAAAACTCTTGGCTGCTGGCTCTGTCACTTTCAGACATGCGCAGAGCAGACTGAAAGGGGAAGGGTAGCTCTTGACTTTGAGCACAGGGGTTCTCTATTTTTATGTAGTTGTCAGACAGATCAGTTCATATCTATGATTTCAGAGTTCAACAAAGCCAATAACTTTGCTTAATGTGTGCCACCGATAAAGAACCTGGATGTGGCCCAAAGACTGACTGGGTTAGTAACTTTATTTAACATGTTTATAACATTTTGACAACAGTGACAGCGTGTAAGGACAATGTGTGATATAACACAATGGATGGCTAATTCGTCATTTGTCATACTGCATTGATATTTTATATTATTTATAACGTGTTACGCTTTGTTTGTTTTAGATTGAATGTTTTGCATGCCAGCGGTGGTTCCATGTGAAGACAAAATAGTTAAACTGTATAAGAACACACACTGTATAAAGAACACACACTGTATAAAGAACACACACTGTATAAAGACACACAACACTGTATAAAGAACACACACTGTATAAACTGTATAATGAACACACACTGTATAAAGAACACACTGTATAAAGAACACACACTGTGAACACCACCTGTATAAGAACACAAACTGTATAAAGAACACACACTGTATAAAGAACACACACTGTATAAAGAACACACACTGTATAAAGAACACACACTGTATAAAAGAACACACACTGTATAAAGAACACAAACTGTATAAAGAACACAAACTGTATAAAGAACACAAACTGTATAAAGAACACACACTGTATAAAGAACACTGTATAAAAGGAACACAACACTGTATAAAGAACACAAACTGTATAAAGAACACACACTGTATAAAGAACACACACTGTATAAAGAACACACACTGTATAAAGAACACACACTGTATAAAGAACACACACTGTATAAGAACACACACTGTAAGAACACACACTGTATATAAAGAACACACACTGTATAAAGAACACACACTGTATAAAAGAAATACAAACTGTATAAAGAACACACACTGTATAAAGAACACACACTGTATAAAAGAACACACACTGTATAAAGAACACAACCGTATAAAGAACACACACTGAAGAGGCTCTGAGATGTATATCAACCAGGATAAAAGAGAAAGTTAACACTGTGAAATGTTTCATACTTATTTGAAGTTAAGTGTCTGTTGACATGTTGGAAAAGATTAATGGTCTACAATTTCTGATTAAATTTGTCAATATTACATATTTATTACTTGATTTACTGGCCACCATTACTGTGGTTACATGTTCAGTATATGTATTGACCCGCAAACCCACTGTAGCCTACCTCACTAGCGCACCTCCATCCCTGCTTTGTACAATTAATAGCATGACTGGCACATAACTAACAAAATTAGATAACGAAAATGTAGGCTACGCTTACAGTATAAAACAATGTACATAATGTATTATACAAGATACACCATTCACTAATTATACAGCACAATGGTAGAAACATATCCTACGTGTAAAGCTAACAGTGACTCAATAATTCATGCTTTCTGGGAATGCTATAAAGTCCAAAAAATGAATAGCGGAACCAGAACGTTGGCTGTCAGAAGTAGCCTATTACAATGTAAACGTACTTGTAATCCGTCTGTCTGTCTCTTTCTAGACCTGGTATATTTGGGTGTAGTGAGATACTCGAAGGGTTGGATAATTATCTCATCCCTCATCTTGAAAAAACAATACTAAAAACGTGGAAATCAACCTGTCAGCCATCATGAACAGAATTGGTTCATGGACTACTGAGATTTTTTTTTTCTTTTACACTTTTAGGCCATGTGGCAAACAATGCAGGCACTAGGGATGGGGTTGTGAGCATGCGCGTCAGGGCAGATGAGATGTAGTCGTTGTTTGTGCGTGTCTAAGTTATTGTTCATATGTGTATGTTTGTAGTTTGTATCTGGTGTTAATAAATAAAAATGTAAACTATTAAATGGATAGAAAAAGTAAGTAGGGGAGGTGCATCTGCGACAGCCGGACATTAAAGTAGTTGTCAAACAGCAAGGCTCAGATCAACATCACAGTGTTGGCATTGTTTATAAAAGGTCATTTAAAATGTCAAAATAAACATGCATTTAAACCCCCATATCACACACGTTGTTGCAAAGGCTTGTGTGTCGCCTACTGGTTAAATTCGTGTCTTTTCGCACGAATTAAGTAGCACATAAATTCGTGTCTTTTCGAACGAATTGAACCACACAAAAATGCACAACAACGCACGAAATCTGCTGAAATACATTTTGTACATACATGCGCGAATTGAATGTGAGGCTGGGCTGCACATACCCTCAAACTAAAATCCCAATGTGCGTAGGCTACATTGTACAATCACTTAGTGAGAGAGACTCAAATCACGTTTATTTGCATATATTCAAAGTTTCGCATGGGTCAAATTAAAGCACCCTAATGATTGGGTGACAATAGAGCCACCTACAATGTGATGCCTGCAGGATGAAGTTAAAGAGCAAATGCAGAAACTTGCAGTCGACTGCAGTCAAAACTTCATGACATTTGATCACAGGATTTTTGTAACGTTCATGCAGTTGACATGGAGATGCAAGTCAGAAAATGTGTAATCCCAGAATGCAATACATTTAGACTTGACAAAAGGGATCAGCTCGAACGCGCCTGTGCAAGGGATTGCTTCAGGTTGCTAAAAAAGTGGTAGCTACGGGACCAAAACAGCAGGGAGTTTAGCCTTGAGCTTCAAAGCTACACGGCCCGGTTTCCCGATAGTGATGGAATTTATGCTTAAGAATGGTTTAACATGCTCCAAGAAAGATATTATCACGTATGGCTTCAAATATTAAGGCGGCTTATTATAATGCTTACTCTATAATAATCTATAATAATTACATTATCATGTAATATATCGAGACAAATTACAGACAACCTACAGTTATCAAAATAATAACTCAATTGATTGAACATGAAATACATTTGAATATTATTCTCTCACTGTATTTACATTTTAATGCAGTCATCTCGGTTTTAATTTGAAGCATATTTTTATACGTCGCTGGTTTGCAAAGACCGTGGCAACTTTATTTGTAGTCCACTTTGAAGTTATCAGCGTTAGATTACGAGCTTGTTCAAGTGCAATATTAATAAAGATTGCTTTGGGAAACAGTTCGGAGATTTAAAGATGTTCTTATGAAGGTTCTATAAATGAAATATTTGGGGCTTTTGGGAAACCGGGACCAGGTTGTGGCAATTGACCCACTACAGTTCATTTGTGC
>NW_026288108.1:0-3670 GCF_023373465.1 Oncorhynchus keta
GATAGAGAACAGACTAGTAAATATCTGATAGGGAACAGACTAGTAGTGTCATCTGATAGAGAACAGACTAGTAGTGTCATCTGATAGGGAACAGACTAGTAGTGTCATCTGATAGGGAACAGACTAGTAGTAGTTCCATCCCTCCCCTCCCTCTCTCCATCCCTCCTCCTATCTCTAACTCCATATCCCTCCCCTTCCATACTTCCCTCCCCTCCCTCTCTCCATTACTCCTCCCTTCCTCTCTCTCCATATCCCTTCCCCTTTCCATCCCTCCCTCCCTCCCTCCATCCCTCCCTTCTCTCCATATCCCTTCCCCTTTCCATCCCTCCCTCCCTCCATCCCTCCCTTCTCTCCATCCCATCTCTCTCTCTCCATATCCCTCCCCTTTCATTCCCTCCCCTCCCTCTCTCCATCCCTCCTCCTATCTCTAACTCCATATCCCTCCCCTTTCCATCCTTCCCTCCCTCTCTCCATCCTTCCCCTTCCTCTCTCCCTCTTTCCATCGCTCCTCCCCCTCTTTCCATCCCCCTCCCTCTTCCATCCCTCCCCTCCCTCTTTTCCCATCCTCCTCCTCTTTCCATCCCTCCCTCCTCTTTCCATCCCTCCTCTTTTCGCACGCCTATGAAAGAGGAATGAACACCCTGCTACAACTAACCTCTCCGTGAAGTGAAAAAGGTATGGACTGTAGGTGCAAGTAAGAATGACAACAGGCAGAATGTGGTACCGTTACAAGGACTTTATTCCTTCACACGGTAATATGGGGAAAAGGGGCTGGACGGAACCAAAGCAAAGAAAGTAAATCTCTAAGCCCCCCCCAGCCACCCACTACTTACCTAATTTAGCACCACCTGGTGCCCTAACCAAAATACAAGGGGGTGGTCCGCCCAGGTCTTACCTAGTGGTCCTTCTGTAGCTCAGTTGGTAGAGCATGGCGCTTGTAACGCCAGGGTAGTGGGTTCGATTCCCGGGACCACCCATACGTAGAATGTATGCACACATGACTGTAAGTCGCTTTGGATAAAAGCGTCTGCTAAATGGCATATATTATTATTATTTATTATTATCTGAGCAGCTAACCGATCGCTGCAGCTGTACATAGTCTATCGGTAAATAGCCCACCCAATTTTACCTACCTCATCCCCATACTGTTTATATTTATTTACTTTTCTGCTCTTTTGCACACCAATATTCTACCTGTACATGACCATCTGATCATGTATCACTCCAGTGTTAACTGCATATTGTACTATTCGCCACTCATGCCTTTTGCACACATTGTATATAGACTCCCTTCTTTTTTTTCTACTGTGTTATTGACTTGCTAATTGTTTACTCCATGTGTAACTCTGTGCTGTCTGTTCACACTGCTATGCTTTATCTTGGCCAGGTCGCAGTTGCAAATGAGAACCTGTTCTCAACTAGCCTACCTGGTTAAATAAAGGTGAAATAAAAAATTAAATAAAAATATCACATGTATATACTGTATTTTATACCATCTACTGCACCTTGCCTATGCCATATACTTATATGTACATATTCTGATTCACCTCTTTAGATGTGTATGAGGTAGTTGTTGGGGAATTGTTAGATTACTTGTTAAATATTACTCCACTGTTGGAACTAGAAGCACAAGATTTCTACCCTCGCATTAACATCTGCTAACCATGTGTATGTGACACACACAGCCATGCAATCTCCATAGACAGACATTGGCAGTAGAATGGAGAGCTCAGTGACCTTAAACCTGACACCGTCATAGAATGCCACCTTTCCAACAAGTCAGTTTGTCAAATGTCTGCCCTGCTAGAGCTTCTCCCGGTCATCTGTAAGTGCTGTTACTGTGAAGTGGAAAACATCTAGGAGCAGCAACGGCTCAGCCAATGGGCGGTAGGCAACACCAGCTCACAGAACAGGACCGCCAAGTGCAAGAAACGCATAAAGATCATCTGTCCCCGGTTGCAACATCACTACAGAGTTCCAAACTGCCTCTGGAAGCAACGCCAGCACAATAACTGTTCATCGGGAGGATTAATGGAACAAAGGCTTCTGGCGAATTCATCTGGTTTGTGATGCCAGGAGAATTCTACCTGCTTGAATGAACAGTGCCAACTGTAATGCCCTCAAACAACAAGTGTGTTGGAAGAACTTGACTGGCCTGCACAGAGCCTTGACCTCAACCCCATCGAACACCTTTTTGATGAATGACTGAAACCCGTTAGCCAGGACTAATCGCCCAACATCAGTGCCCGACCTCACTAATGCTGCTTGTCTCTGTATGGAAGCAAGTCTATGCAGCAGTGTTCTAACATCTGGTGGAAAGCCTTCCCAGAAGAAGTGGAGGCTGTTATAGCAGCAATGTTCCAACATCTAGTGAAAGCCTTCCCAGAAGAGTGGAGGCTGTTATAGCAGCAATGTTCCTACATCTATGGAAAGCCTTCCCAGGAGAGAGGAGGCTGTTATAGCAGCAATGTTCCTACATCTAGTGGAAAGCCTTCCCAGAAGAGTGGAGGCTGTTATAGCAGCAATGTTACAACATCTAGTGGAAAGCCTTCCCAGAAGAGAGGAGGCTGTTATAGCAGCAATGTTCCAACATCTAGTGGAAAGCCTTCCCCCAGAAGATCTGGTGGAAAGCCTTCCCAGAAGAGTTAGGCTGTTATAGCAGCAATGTTCCTACATCTAGTGGAAAGCCTTCCCAGAAGAGGAGGCTGTTATAGCAGCAATGTTCCAACATCTAGTGGAAAGCCTTCCCAGAAGAGTGGAGGCTGTTATAGCAGCAATGTTCCAACATCTAGTGGAAAACCTTCCCAGAAGAGAGGAGGCTGTTATAGCAGCAATGTTCCAACATCTAGTGGAAAGCCTTCCCAGAAGAGTGGAGGCTGTTATAGCAGCAATGTTCCAACATCTAGTGGAAAGCCTTCCCAGAAGTGGAGGCTGTTATAGCAGCAATGTTCCAACATCTAGTGGAAAGCCTTCCAGAAGAGTGGAGGCTGTTATAGCAGCAATGTTCCAACATCTAGTGTAAAGCCTTCCCCAGAAGAGGCTGTGGCAATGTTCCAACATCTGGAAAGCCTTCCCAGAAGAGTGGAGGCTGTTATAGCAGCAATGTTCCAACATCTAGTGGAAAGCCTCCCCAGAAGAGTAGAGGCTGTTATAGCAGCAATGTTCCAACATCTGGTGGAAAGCCTTCCTAGAAGAGTGGAGGCTGTTATAGCAGCAATGTTCCAACATCTACTGGAAAGCCTTTCCCAGAAGAGTGGAGGCTGTTATAGCAGCAATGTTCCAACACCTGCGGGAAAGCCTTCCCAGAAGAGTGAGGCTGTTATAGCAGCAATGTTCCAACATCTAGTGGAAAGCCTTCCCAGAAGAGTGGAGGCTGTTATAGCAGCAATGTTCCTACATCTAGTGGAAAGCCTTCCCAGAAGAGGGAGGCTGTTATAGCAGCAATGTTCCAACATCTAGTGGAAAGCCTTCCCAGAAGAGTGGAGGCTGTTATAGCAGCAATGTTCCAACATCTAGTGGAAAACCTTCCCAGAAGAGAGGAGGCTGTTATAGCAGCAATGTTCCAACATCTAGTGGAAAGCCTTCCCAGAAGAGTGGAGGCTGTTATAGCAGCAATGTTCCAACATCTAGTGGAAAGCCTTCCCAGGAGAGTGGAGGCTGTTATAGCAGC
>NW_026288109.1:0-7179 GCF_023373465.1 Oncorhynchus keta
GAGATGTACCCCTAGAAGGATATTGAGATGTCATTACATTTGACCCAAAATGTCATTATATTCAACCAGTAATTAAAAAAAGGACAAATCTATATTCTACGAGTGTTACATAATATATTACATTTAATAATAACAAGACAAGTACAAACCATCCGAGGCTCTACAACAGTTTTAAAACATTGAAGTGGTCCACATTTTCAGTGATATGCCCAAAATCACTCAAAGTAAATATCATCCCAGTCTTGGAGAATTTTAATTGTAAATATAGTTACATCAGTTAATAATTAAAGGGGGAAATATGATCAAATAAAACATTTAAAAATATATATATATATATTTCTTTTTAAAGAGCAAACAAATTGTGGAAAGTTTTTGTAATTTTTGTGTTTTTTTTAGTTTTGCTTTGGTGCAAATTAATAATAATTCATTTTAGTCTGATATATGGTTAAGTGTTAAATAATAGTAATTTGAAAGATAAGGGCCGAGCTTCAATCAAATCAGTTCTAACCACAAGGGCTGGTCGGAGGAGTCACTGCATTGGAGATGTCCAATCGGTGAGCAGCTCCACTTGATCGTTGTCACGAAGCCACACCCACTGGCATTAGAAGTTCAGAACGAGACAGTGGTATAGAAATAATAACTCTCAAATTGAATTTGTGCTTTAAGCAGGTAATGCATCTTAAAGCCAGAGTCCTTATTAACTGAAACAATAACAAATTCATAGACAGAGCTATGGATGCCAGGACTGACCATCATGAGGTATTCATTTGTTATATTCTTCTAGAATCAATGGGTACATATAATGAATTTATAAGTAAAAAAATGTGTGTAGCAACTAAGGATTCTAGCTTTAAGGCTGTATCTATGAGAAACTGTTGATTGGTTAAACCAATGCCACAGCAGCTATGCCCCAGGCTATTGGTTAGCCAGCAGCTGTACCATTAACAGAGCCAAACTGAGGGGCAAGGCAGCCAGAGAGAAGGAAGTGGGTCGGGAGCACTTCCTGATGTGGTTGATGACCCTGAAAAAGTAGGAAAAACAGAGATGTTGTTCAGTAAATTACAAAAGTGGATTGTATTTTCATGTTTCTGTTCAAATGTTGACTTTGCTCGTATAGATGTGTACGGTGACAGTGAAACATTTACATTTACATTTAAGTCATTTAGCAGACGCTCTTATCCAGAGCGACTTACAAATTGGTGCATTCACCTTATGACATCCAGTGGAACAGCCACTTTACAATAGTGCATCTAAATCTTTTAAGGGGGTGAGAAGGATTACTTTGTCCTATCCTAGGTATTCCTTAAAGAGGTGGGGTTTCAGGTGTCTCCGGAAGGTGGTGATTGACTCCGCTGTCCTGGCGTCGTGAGGGAGTTTGTTCCACCATTGGGGGCCAGAGCAGCGAACAGTTTTGACTGGGCTGAGCGGGAACTGTACTTCCTCAGTGGTAGGGAGGCGAGCAGGCCAGAGGTGGATGAATGCAGTGCCCTTGTTTGGGTGTAGGGCCTGATCAGAGCCTGGAGGTACTGAGGTGCCGTTCCCCTCACAGCTCCGTAGGCAAGCACCATGGTCTTGTAGCGGATGCGAGCTTCAACTGGAAGCCAGTGGAGAGAGTGGAGGAGCGGGGTGACGTGAGAGAACTTGGGAAGGTTGAACACCAGACGGGCTGCGGCGTTCTGGATGAGTTGTAGGGGTTTAATGGCACAGGCAGGGAGCCCAGCCAACAGCGAGTTGCAGTAATCCAGACGGGAGATGACAAGTGCCTGGATTAGGACCTGCGCCGCTTCCTGTGTGAGGCAGGGTCGTACTCTGCGGATGTTGTAGAGCATGAACCTACAGGAACGGGCCACCGCCTTGATGTTAGTTGAGAACGACAGGGTGTTGTCCAGGATCACGCCAAGGTTCTTAGCGCTCTGGGAGGAGGACACAATGGAGTTGTCAACCGTGATGGCGAGATCATGGAGCGGGCAGTCCTTCCCGGGAGGAAGAGCAGCTCCGTCTTACCGAGGTTCAGCTTGAGGTAGTGATCCGTCATCCACACCTGATATGTCTGCCAGACATGCAGAGATGCGATTACGCCACCTGGTCATCAGAGGGAAAGGAAGATTAATTGTGTATGGAGTGTCTGCATATGGCTGATAGGAGAGACCATATGAGGTTATGACAGAGCCAGTGAATTGGTGTATAGCGAGAATAGGATAGGGCCTAGAACAGAGCCCTGGGGGACACCAGTGGT
Source organism: Oncorhynchus keta (assembly GCF_023373465.1). Classification (NCBI taxonomy): domain Eukaryota; kingdom Metazoa; phylum Chordata; class Actinopteri; order Salmoniformes; family Salmonidae; genus Oncorhynchus; species Oncorhynchus keta. Next base: position 2,237 of record NW_026288109.1, read on the forward strand.
GAGAGCGCGTGAGTGAGAGACAGATTCTCGCCACGCCACCTGGTAGGAGCGACCTGTCAGGTAGACGCAATCCAAGCGTGGGCCGCGCCCGGAGATGCCCAACTCGGAGAGGGTGGAGAGGAGGATCTGATGGTTCACAGTATCGAAGGCAGCCGATAGGTCTAGAAGGATGAGAGCAGAGGAGAGAGTTAGCTTTAGCAGTCGCGGAGCACCTCCGTGATACAGAGAAGAGCAGTCTCAGTTGAATGACTAGTCTTGAAACCTGGGACTGATTTTGGATCAAGAAAGGTCATTCTGAGAGAGATAGCGGGAGAGCTGGCCAAGGACGGCACGTTCAAAGAGTTTTGGAGAGAAAAGAAAGAAGGGATACTGGTCTGTAGTTGTTGACATCGTGGAGGGATCGTGAGTGTAGGTTTTTTCAGAAGGGGGTGCAACTCTCGCTCTCTTGAAAACGGAAGGGACGTAGCCAGCGGTCAGGGATGAGTTGATGAGCGAGGTGAGGTAAGGGGAGAAGGTCTCCGGAAATGGTCTGGAGAAAGAGAGGAGGGGATAGTCGAGCGGGCAGGTTGTTGGGCGGCCGGCCGTCACAAGACGCGAGATTTCATCTGGAGAGAGAGGGAGAAAGAGATCAGAGCACAGGGTAGGGCAGTGTGAGCAGAACCAGCGGTGTCGTTTGACTTAGCAAACGAGGATCGGATGTCGTCGACCTTCTTTCAAATGGCTGACGAAGTCATCTGCAGAGAGGAGGGGGGGAGGAGGATTCAGGAGGAGGAGAAGGAGGCAAAGAGCTTCCTAGGGTTAGAGGCAGATGCTTGGAATTTAGAGTGGTAGAAAGTGGCTTTAGCAGCAGAGACAGAGGAGGAAAATGTAGAGGAGGAGTGAAAGGATGCCAGGTCCGCAGGAGGCGAGTTTTCCTCCATTTCCCTCGGCTGCCCGGAGCCCTGTTCTGTGAGCTCGGCAATGAGTCGTCGAGCCACGGAGGCGGGAGGGAGGACCGAGCCGGCCTGGAGGATAGGGGACATAGGAGTCAAAGGATGCAGTAAGGGAGGAGAGAAGGGTTGAGGAGGCAGAATCAGGAGATAGGTCGGAGAAGGTTTGAGCAGAGGGAAGAGATGATAGGATGGAAGAGGAGAGAGTAGCGGGGGAGAGAGAGCGAAGGTTGGGACGGGGCGCGATACCATCCGAGTAGGGGCAGTGTGGGAAGTGTTGGATGAGAGCGAGAGGGAAAAGGATACAAGGTAGTGGTCCGAGACTTGGAGGGGAGTTGCAATGAGGTTAGTGGAAGAACAACATCTAGTAAAGATGAGGTCGAGCGTATTGCCTGCCTTGTGAGTAGGGGGGAAGGTGAGAGGGTGAGGTCAAAAGAGGAAAGGAGTGGAAAGAAGGAGGCAGAGAGGAATGAGTCAAAGGTAGACGTGGGAGGTTAAAGTCGCCCAGAACTGTGAGAGGTGAACCGTCCTCAGGAAAGGAGCTTATCAAGGCATCAAGCTCATTGATGAACTCTCCGAGGGGACCTGGAGGGCGATAAATGATAAGGATGTTACACTTGAAAGGGCTGGTAACTGTGACAGCATGAAATTCAAAGGAGGCGATAGACAGATGGGTAAGGGGAGAAAGAGAGAATGACCACTTGAGAGATGAGGATCCCGGTGCCACCACCCCGCTGACCAGAAGCTCGGTGTGCGAGAACACGTGGGCGGACGAAGAGAGAGCAGTAGGAGTAGCAGTGTTATCTGTGGTGATCCATGTTTCCGTCAGTGCCAAGAAGTCGAGGGACTGGAGGAGGCATAGGCTGAGATGAACTCTGCCTTGTTGGCCGCAGATCGGCAGTTCCAGAGGCTGCCGGAGACCTGAACTCCACGCGGGTCGTGCGCGCTGGGACCACCAGATTAGGGTGACGCGCCACGCGGTGTGGAGCGTTTGTATGGTCTGTGCAGAGAAGGAGAACAGGGATAGATAGACACATAGTTGACAGGCTACAGAAGAGGCTACGCTAATGCAAGGGAGATTGAATGACAAGTGGACTACACGTCTCGAATGTTCAGAAAGTTAACTTTAGCAAGAATCTTATTGACTAAAATGGTCTAAAATGATACAGTACTGCTGTATCAGACGTTGGCTGCTGTTGGCTAGCTAGCAGTGTCTCGTTAAGAGACGACAAATAGCTGGCTAGCTAACCTCGGTAAATTAAGATAATCACTCTAAGACTACACGCTCTAAACTACACAATTATCTTGGATACGAAGACAGCAAAGACAACTATGTAGCTAGCTAACACTACACTAATCAAGTCGTTCAGTTGAGTGTAATAGTTTCTACAGTGCTGCTATTCTGCAGACAGTGGACATTTGCTAGCTGGCTAGCTGCTGGGCAGATAGCAGTGTAGACTACGTTAGGACAGCTAAATACGAAGTTGCAATAGAGTGACTGACTGTTTCACTTTGTTGTCCTCTTTCCTTTTCCTTTTTCTTCTGTCCTTCTTTTGTCCTTATTTTGTCTTTCTTCTGTTAACTAGATATTTTTGTTGTTGTTATTCTTTGTAAGCTAGCTAGCTTCTTCCAGGAGATCCTTAGCAACTGCTTAGCAACAAGTAAACAATTCTGCTAGCAATTCAGCTAGCTAAGATAACTGTACAATTTTATGAAAAATAGTTACTTTTTCAAAAGCCTGTCTTTTTGGTTTGTTCCTTGTTTGTCTTCTATTGAGTCTTGCAGTTCTCTTGATTTTTTTTTTTTCGATGTACTTCACTCTAAAAAAAAAACCATGAAACTGGGACCAGAAATTGGCCCTGGCATTTTAAACATATTGGCTCATATTTTCCTAAATTATTAGCCAGATAATTATAATGTTTACCTATAGAAACAGGTTAGACTGAAAATGTACCAGCCCATCTGGCCATTTGCCCAGAATGCCAGATGGCCAGTCCGCACCTGGAGATGAATACTTACCATCACTGACGCTGCCTGGTATAATGTTCAGGGAGGTGGAACTGCTGGCAGAGAATTGCCTGTGAGTTGCTTGAGCTGGGAACCGAAGACTGCTTGTCGAACACGAGGGTCATGTCGGTAACCACAGATCCACCCTACCAGGAGAAGGAGAGAAAATGGACAACCCTCAGAAATCATTATCATCTCATCAGCATCGTCAAAGTTTCCAATGTCATGTGCACAAGTCAGTGAAATGCCTTTTCTTGCAAGATTTAAACCCAACGATGCAGTAATCAACATCAATGTAGTAGTACAAATAACAGCAGGTAGAACAGAAACCTAGTCAATCAGTAATGAGAACTCATACCCTTACCTGAATGAGTTGACAATGGAACGACGGAAGCCTGGGGTCTTAGCAAAAACCTTTTTCACCTGCGTTGAAAGATAGGATGATCAATGGTTCACTGAAAACAGGGTCCTTGACGGCATTAATAGAAGCTTTGGTTTCATTCTTTCATAGTAAATAGACCTCTCAATAGTAACCTTTTTGACTTGGCATGTACGGATAACTGATGTTAAGATAAGATAGGGTTTTACAGGAGGCATGTACAGGATAACTGATGATAGGGTTTTACAGGAGGCTGGTACAGGATAACTGATGATAGGGTTTTACAGGAGGCATGTACAGGATAACGGATAACTGATGATAGGGTTTTACAGGAGGCATGTACAGGATAACTGATGATAGGGTTTTACAGGAGGCTGGTACAGGATAACTGATGATAGGGTTTTACAGGAGGCATGTACAGGATAACTGATGATAGGGTTTTACAGGAGGCATGTACAGGATAACTGATGATAGGGAATTTCACGGGAGGCATGTACAGGATAACTGATGATAAGGTTTACAGGAGGCATGTACAGGATAACTGATGATAGGTATTTACAGGAGGCATGTACAGGATAACTGATGATAGGGTTTTACAGGAGGCATGTAGGATAACTGATGATAAGGGTTTTACAGGAGGCATGTACAGGATAACTGATGATAGGGTTTTACAGGAGGCATGTACAGGATAACTGATGATAGGGTTTCTACGGGAGAGGCATGTACAGGATAACTGATGATAGGGTTTTACAGGAGGCATATACAGGATAACTGATAGGGGATTTACAGGAGAGGCATGTACAGGATAACTGATGATAGGGTTTTACAGGAGCGTGTACAGGATAACTGCTGATAGGGTTTTACAGGAGGCATGTACAGGATAACTGATGATAGGGTTTTACAGGAGGCATGTACAGGATAACTGATGATAGGGTTTTACAGGAGGCATGTACAGGATCACTGATGATAGGGTTTTACAGGAGGCATGTACAGGATAACTGATGATAGGGTTTTACAGGAGGCATGTACACTTATATTTATGTATTGGGCGTTTATTTGACAAGGTAAGTCAGCTAAGAACAAATTCTTATTTACAATTCGCCCCCCTCCCGGCCAAACCTAACCAGGACGACGCTGGAGCCAATTGTGCACCACCCTATGGGTCTCCCAATCACGACCTGTTGTGATACAGCCAGGAATCGAACCAGGGTCTGTAGTGATGCCTCTAGCACTGAGATGCAGTGCCTTAGACCGCTGCCTACGATTTTCCTCCCCAAAAATGGTTTGTCATACAAAAGCAAAACCCGTGTCAAAATGTTTCATCCCAATGAAGTTTCTGTGTGAAAATCTGAGTGACCAGAAATATTTTCCGACCCTACGCTGGCGTTGAATCGCCTGATGCCTCAGGAGTCACTTTGGCAGCCCAGAGTCTTGAACTCTGAAGAGGAAGGGTTGGAAAGATCTGAGTTGAACGTCTGGTTGAGACGGAACTGAAGACTCATTGTTCCTTCACTAGAAGATGGAGGGTCAGTTGATGCGACAGCAGCGGAAGTGGTGGTGGTACCAGCTGCTGCAGGAGTGGTGGTGGTACCAGCTGCTACAAGAGTGGTGGTGGTACCAGCTGCTGC
>NW_026288110.1:0-22500 GCF_023373465.1 Oncorhynchus keta
AAGCACACTCTCTCCCATTCTCACACACATACATACAGATACACAAAGTGGGGACTGATGAGTGCTACAGTCCTTTCCTGTGGGCCTTTAAAACGGGGACATCCATGGATCAGTTTGAACAATGAACATGACACATTGCCTTCATCATTGTATGTTGTAATAGATACTGTGTAATATATACAGCAGCCTGTTGGTTCCTATCTGAGTCTATGGTCTCTATCTGAGTCTATGGTCTCTATCTGAGTCTCTGGTCTCTATCTGAGTCTCTGGTCTCTATCTGAGTCTCTGGTCTCTGTCTGAGTCTCTGGTCTCTGTCTGAGTCTCTGGTCTCTGTCTGAGTCTCTGGTCTCTATCTGAGTCTCTGGTCTCTATCTGAGTCTCTGGTCTCTATCTGAGTCTCTATCTGAGTCTATGGTCTCCATCTGAGTCTATGGTCTCTATCTGAGTCTATAGTCTCTATCTGAGTCTCTGGTCTCTATCTGAGTCTCTGGTCTCTATCTGAGTCTCTGGTCTCTATCTGAGTCTCTGGTCTCTATCTGAGTCTCTGGTCTCTATCTGAGTCTCTATCTGAGTCTCTGGTCTCTATCTGAGTCTCTGGTCTCTATCTGAGTCTCTGGTCTCTATCTGAGTCTCTGGTCTCTATCTGAGTTTATGGTCTCTATCTGAGTCTCTGGTCTCTATATGAGTACAACTGGAGCTGCATACATATTTCCTGAATGGTGATGCTAGTGTCCTAAAAGGTACCCTATTCCCTATTTAGTGCACACATTTTCAACTAGAGTCATATGGGTCCTGGTCTAAAGTAGTGCACTATATAGAGAATAGGGTCCTGGTCTAAAGTAGTGTACTATATAGGGAATAGGGCTCTGGTCTAAAGTAGTGCACTATTCCCAAACAGAGCCCTGTAGAAACTGGTCTAAAGTAGTCCACTATTCCCAAACAGAGCCCTGTAGAAACTGGTCTAAAGTAGTCCACTATTCCCAAACAGAGCCCTGTAGAAACTGGTCTAAAGCAGTGCACTATATATAGGGAATAGGGCTCTGGTCTAAAGTAGTGCACTATATAGGGAATAGGGTACTGGTCTAAAGTAGTGCACTATATAGGGAATAGGGTCCTGGTCTAAAGTAGTGCACTATATAGGGAATCGGGCTCTGGTCTAAAGTAGTGCACTATATAGGGAATCGGGCTCTGGTCTAAAGTAGTGCACTATATAGGGAATAGGGCTCTGGTCTAAAGTAGTGCACTATATAGGGAATAGGGTCCTGGTCTAAAGTAGTACTATATAGGGAATCGGGCTCTGGTCTAAAGTAGTGCACTATATAGGGAATCGGGCTCTGGTCTAAAGTAGTGCACTATATAGGGAATCGGGCCCTGGTCTAAAGTAGTGCACTATATAGGGAATAGGGTGCCATTTGGGACAGTAGGGATATCATCATGTGATAAAGAGGGGCATTGAGGTGATGACGAGGAGGAGGATGAGGTGTGAGGAGACTAGATAGTGAGAATTATATCACCTCTCTGTCACACTGGTCGTGTGTGTGTGTGTGTGTGTGTGTGTGTGTGTGTGTGTGCATGAGTGAATATGTGACGAGTCTGGAGGACTCAATGATGGCCTCTCTCCTCATATTATCATGATGAGCCGGGCTTCTCTCCTCATGATGAGGCTGGGCCTCTCTCCTCCTATTATCATGATGAGCCGGGCTTCTCTCCTCATGATGAGGCTGGGCCTCTCTCCTCCTATTATCATGATGAGCCGGGCTTCTCTCCTCATGATGAGCCGGGCCTCTCTCCTCATATTATCATGATGAGCCGGGCCTCTCTCCTCATGATGAGCCGGGCCTCTCTCCTCATGATGAGCCAGGCCTCTCTCCTCATGATGAGGCTGGGCCTCTCTCCTCATATTATCATGATGAGCCGGGCCTCTCTCCTCATGATGAGCCGGGCCTCTCTCCTCATGATGAGGCTGGGCCTCTCTCCTCCTATTATCATGATGAGCCGGGCTTCTCTCCTGATAATGAGCCGGGCCTCTCTCCTCATATTATCATGATGAGGCTGGGCCTCTCTCCTCATGATGCGGCTGGGCCTCTCTCCTCATATCATTATGATGAGGCCGGGCCTCTCTCCTCATGATGAGGCTGGGCCTCTCTCCTCATGATGAGGCCAGGCCTCTCTCATCATATCATCATGATGAGGCTGGGCCTCTCTCCTCATATCATCATGATGAGGCTGGGCCTCTCTCCTCATATCATTATGATGAGGCCGGGCCTCTCTCCTCATATCATTATGATGAGACTGGGCCCTCTCCTCATATCATTATGATGAGACAGGGCCTCTCATTATGATGAGGCTGGGCCTCTCTCCTCATATCATCATGATGAGGCCGGGCCTCTCTCCTCATATCATTATGATGAGGCCGGGCCTCTCTCCTCATATCATTATGATGAGGCCGGGCCTCTCTCCTCATATCATTATGATGAGACAGGGCCTCTCTCCTCATATCATTATGATGAGGCTGGGCCTCTCTCCTCATATCATTATGATGAGGCTGGGCCTCTCTCCTCATATCATTATGATGAGACAGGGCCTCTCTCCTCATATCATTATGATGAGGCTGGGCCTCTTTCCTCATATCATTATGATGAGGCTGGGCCTCTCTCCTCATATCATTATGATGAGACAGGGCCTCTCTCCTCATATCATTATGATGAGGCTGGGCCTCTCTCCTCATATCATTATGATGAGGCTGGGCCCTCTCCTCATATCATTATGATGAGGCTGGGCCTCTCTCCTCATATCATTATGATGAGGCTGGGCCTCTCTCCTCATATCATTATGATGAGGCTGGGCCTCTCTCCTCATATCATTATGATGAGACAGGGCCTCTCTCCTCATATCATTATGATGAGGCTGGGCCTCTCTCCTCATATCATTATGATGAGACAGGGCCTCTCTACTCATATCATTATGATGAGGCTGGGCCTCTCTCCTCATATCATTATGATGAGGCTGGGCCTCTCTCCTCATATAATTATGATGAGGCTGGGCCTCTCTCCTCATATCATCATGATGAGGCCGGGCCTCTCTCCTCATATCATTATGATGAGGCTGGGCCTCTCTCCTCATATCATTATGATGAGGCCGGGCCTCTCTCCTCATATCATCATGATGAGGCTGGGCCTCTCTCCTCATATCATTATGATGAGGCTGGGCCTCTCTCCTCATGATGAGGCCGGGCCCTCTCCTCATATCATTATGATGAGGCCGGGCCTCTCTACTCATATCATTATGATGAGGCTGGGCCTCTCTCCTCATATCATTATGATGAGGCTGGGCCTCTCTCCTCATATCATTATGATGAGGCTGGGCCTCTCTCCTCATATCATTATGATGAGGCTGGGCCTCTCTCCTCATATCATTATGATGAGGCTGGGCCTCTCTCCTCATATCATTATGATGAGGCTGGGCCTCTCTCCTCATATCATTATGATGAGGCTGGGCCTCTCTCCTCATATCATTATGATGAGGCTGGGTCTCTTTCCTCATATCATTATGATGAGGCTGGGCCTCTCTCCTCATATCATTATGATGAGGCTGGGCCTCTCTCCTCATATCATTATGATGAGGCTGGGCCTCTTTCCTCATATCATTATGATGAGGCTGGGCCTCTCTACTCATATCATCATGATGAGGCTGGGCCTCTCTCCTCATATCATTATGATGAGGCCGGGCCTCTCTCCTCATATCATTATGATGAGGCTGGGCCTCTCTCCTCATATCATCATGATGAGGCCGGGCCTCTCTCCTCATATCATTATGATGAGGCTGGGCCTCTCTCCTCATATCATTATGATGAGGCCGGGCCTCTCTCCTCATATCATTATGATGAGGCTGGGCCTCTCTCCTCATATCATTATGTTGAGACAGGGCCTCTCTCCTCATATCATTATAATGAGGCTGGGCCTCTCTCCTCATATCATTATGATGAGGCTGGGCCTCTCTCCTCATATCATTATGATGAGGCTGGGCCTCTCTCCTCATATCATTATGATGAGGCTGGGCCCTCTACTCATATCATCATGATGAGGCTGGGCCTCTCCTCATATCATCATGATGAGGCCGGGCCTCTCCCTCATATCATTATGATAAGGCTGGGCCTCTCTCCTCATATCATTATGATGAGCCGGGCCTCTCTCCTCATATCATTATGATGAGGCTGGGCCTCTCTCCTCATGATGAGGCTGGGCCTCTCTCCTCATATTGTCATGATGAGCCAGGCCTCTCTCCTCATGATGAGGCTGGGCCTCTCTCCTCATATTATCATGATGAGCCGGGCCTCTCTCCTCATAATGAGGCTGGGCCTCTCTCCTCATATCATTATGATGAGGCTGGGCCTCTCTCCTCATAATGAGGCTGGGCCTCTCTCCTCATATTATCATGATGAGCCAGGCCTCTCTCCTCATATTATCATGATGAGCCGGGCCTCTCTCCTCATGATGAGGCTGGGCCTCTCTCCTCATATTATCATGATGAGCCGGGCCTCTCTCCTCATGATGAGGCTGGGCCTCTCTCCTCATATTATCATGATGAGCCGGGCCTCTCTCCTCATGATGAGGCTGGGCCTCTCTCCTCATATTATCATGATGAGCCGGGCCTCTCTCCTCATGATGAGGCTGGGCCTCTCTCCTCATATTATCATGATGAGCTGGGCCTCTCTCCTCATATCATCATGATGAGGCTGGGCCTCTCTCCTCATATCATTATGATGAGGCTGGGCCTCTCTCCTCATATCATTATGATGAGGCCGGGCCTCTCTCCTCATATCATCATGATGAGGCTGGGCCTCTCTCCTCATATCATTATGATGAGGTTGGGCCTCTCTCCTCATATCATTATGATGAGGCTGGGCCTCTCTCCTCATATCATCATGATGAGGCAGGGCCTCTCTCCTCATATCATTATGATGAGGCCGGGCCTCCCTCCTCATATCATTATGATGAGGCTGGGCCTCTCTCCTCATATCATTATGATGAGGCTGGGCCTCTCTCCTCATATCATTATGATGAGGCTGGGCCTCTCTCCTCATATCATTATGATGAGGCTGGGCCTCTCTCCTCATATCATTATGATGAGGCTGGGCCTCTCTCCTCATATCATTATGATAAGGCTGGGCCTCTCTCCTCATGATGAGGCTGGGCCTCTCCTCATATCATTATGATGAGGCTGGGCCTCTCTCCTCATATCATTATGATGAGGCTGGGCCTCTCTCCTCATATCATTATGATGAGGCTGGGCCTCTCTCCTCATATCATTATGATGAGGCTGGGCCTCTCTCCTCATATCATTATGATGAGGCTGGGCCTCTCTCCTCATATCATTATGATGAGGCTGGGCCTCTCTCCTCATATCATTATGATGAGGCTGGGCCTCTCTCCTCATATCATTATGATGAGGCTGGGCCTCTCTCCTCATATCATTATGATGAGGCTGGGCCTCTCTCCTCATATCATTATGATGAGGCTGGGCCTCTCTCCTCATATCATTATGATGAGGCCGGGCCTCTCTCCTCATATCATCATGATGAGGCCGGGCCTCTCTCCTCATATCATTATGATGAGGCTGGGCCTCTCTCCTCATGATGAGGCCGGGCCCTCTCCTCATATCATTATGATGAGGCCGGGCCTCTCTACTCATATCATTATGATGAGGCTGGGCCTCTCTCCTCATATCATTATGATGAGGCTGGGCCTCTCTCCTCATATCATTATGATGAGGCTGGGCCTCTCTCCTCATATCATTATGATGAGGCTGGGCCTCTCTCCTCATATCATTATGATGAGGCTGGGCCTCTCTCCTCATATCATTATGATGAGGCTGGGCCTCTCTCCTCATATCATTATGATGAGGCTGGGCCTCTCTCCTCATATCATTATGATGAGGCTGGGCCTCTTTTCCTCATATCATTATGATGAGGCTGGGCCTCTCTCCTCATATCATTATGATGAGGCTGGGCCTCTCTCCTCATATCATTATGATGAGGCTGGGCCTCTTTCCTCATATCATTATGATGAGGCTGGGCCTCTCTACTCATATCATCATGATGAGGCTGGGCCTCTCTCCTCATATCATTATGATGAGGCTGGGCCTCTCTCCTCATATCATTATGATGAGGCTGGGCCTCTCTCCTCATATCATCATGATGAGGCCGGGCCTCTCTCCTCATATCATTATGATGAGGCTGGGCCTCTCTCCTCATATCATTATGATGAGGCCGGGCCTCTCTCCTCATATCATTATGATGAGGCTGGGCCTCTCTCCTCATATCATTATGATGAGGCTGGGCCTCTCTCCTCATATCATTATGATGAGGCTGGGCCTCTCTCCTCATATCATTATGATGAGGCTGGGCCTCTCTCCTCATATTATCATGATGAGGCCGGGCCTCTCTCTCCTCATATCATTATGATAAGGCTGGGCCTCTCTCCTCATATCATTATGATGAGCCGGGCCTCTCTCCTCATATCATTATGATGAGGCTGGGCCCTCTCCTCATGATGAGGCTGGGCCTCTCTCCTCATATTGTCATGATGAGCCAGGCCTCTCTCCTCATGATGAGGCTGGGCCTCTCTCCTCATATTATCATGATGAGCCGGGCCCTCTCCTCATAATGAGGCTGGGCCTCTCTCCTCATATCATTATGATGAGGCTGGGCCTCTCTCCTCATAATGAGGCTGGGCCTCTCCTCATATTATCATGATGAGCCAGGCCTCTCTCCTCATATTATCATGATGAGCCGGGCCCTCTCCTCATGATGAGGCTGGGCCTCTCTCCTCATATTATCATGATGAGCCGGGCCTCTCTCCTCATGATGAGGCTGGGCCTCTCTCCTCATATTATCATGATGAGCCGGGCCTCTCTCCTCATGATGAGGCTGGGCCTCTCTCCTCATATTATCATGATGAGCCGGGCCTCTCTCCTCATGATGAGGCTGGGCCTCTCTCCTCATATTATCATGATGAGCTGGGCCTCTCCTCATATCTCATGATGAGGCTGGGCCTCTCTCCTCATATCATCATGATGAGGCTGGGCCTCTCTCCTCATATCATTATGATGAGGCTGGGCCTCTTCCTCATATCATCATGATGAGGCCGGGCCTCTCTCCTCATATCATTATGATGAGGCTGGGCCTCTCTCCTCATATCATTATGATGAGGCTGGGCCTCTCTCCTCATATCATTATGATGAGGCAGGGCCTCTCTCCTCATATCATTATGATGAGGCTGGGCCTCCTCCTCATATCATTATGATGAGGCAGGGCCTCTCTCCTCATATCATTATGATGAGGCTGGGCCTCTCTCCTCATATCATTATGATGAGGCCAGGCCTCTCTCCTCATGATGAGGCTGGGCCTCTCTCCTCATATCATTATGATGAGGCTGGGCCTCTCTCCTCATATCATTATGATGAGACCGGGCCTCTCTCCTCATATCATTATGATGAGGCTGGGCCTCTCTCCTCATATCATTATGATGAGGCCAGGCCTCTCTCCTCATGATGAGGCTGGGCCTCTCTCCTCATATCATTATGATGAGGCTGGGCCTCTCTCCTCATATCATTATGATGAGGCTGGGCCTCTCTCCTCATGATGAGGCTGGGCCTCTCTCCTCATATCATTATGATGAGGCTGGGCCTCTCTCCTCATATCATTATGATGAGGCTGGGCCTCTCTCCTCATATCATTATGATGAGGCTGGGCCTCTCTCCTCATATCATTATGATGAGGCTGGGCCTCTCTCCTCATATCATTATGATGAGGCTGGGCCTCTCTCCTCATATCATTATGATGAGGCTGGGCCTCTCTCCTCATATCATTATGATGAGGCCGGGCCTCTCTCCTCATATCATTATGATGAGGCTGGGCCTCTCTCCTCATATCATTATGATGAGGCTGGGCCTCTCTCCTCATGATGAGGCCGGGCCTCTCTCCTCATATCATTATGATGAGGCCGGGCCTCTCTACTCATATCATTATGATGAGGCTGGGCCTCTCTCCTCATATCATTATGATGAGGCTGGGCCTCTCTCCTCATATCATTATGATGAGGCTGGGCCTCTCTCCTCATATCATTATGATGAGGCTGGGCCTCTCTCCTCATATCATTATGATGAGGCTGGGCCTCTCCTCATATCATTATGATGAGGCTGGGCCTCTCTCCTCATATCATTATGATGAGGCTGGGCCTCTCTCCTCATATCATTATGATGAGGCTGGGCCTCTTTCCTCATATCATTATGATGAGGCTGGGCCTCTCTCCTCATATCATTATGATGAGGCTGGGCCTCTCTCCTCATATCATTATGATGAGGCTGGGCCTCTTTCCTCATATCATTATGATGAGGCTGGGCCCTCTACTCATATCATCATGATGAGGCTGGGCCTCTCTCCTCATATCATTATGATGAGGCCGGGCCTCTCTCCTCATATCATTATGATGAGGCTGGGCCTCTCTCCTCATATCATCATGATGAGGCCGGGCCTCTCTCCTCATATCATTATGATGAGGCTGGGCCTCTCCTCATATCATTATGATGAGGCCGGGCCTCTCTCCTCATATCATTATGATGAGGCTGGGCCCTCTCTCCTCATATCATTATGTTGAGACAGGGCCTCTCTCCTCATATCATTATAATGAGGCTGGGCCTCTCTCCTCATATCATTATGATGAGGCTGGGCCTCTCTCCTCATATCATTATGATGAGGCTGGGCCTCTCCTCATATCATTATGATGAGGCTGGGCCTCTCTACTCATATCATCATGATGAGGCTGGGCCCTCTCCTCATATCATCATGATGAGGCCGGGCCTCTCTCCTCATATCATTATGATAAGGCTGGGCCTCTCTCCTCATATCATTATGATGAGCCGGGCCTCTCTCCTCATATCATTATGATGAGGCTGGGCCTCTCTCCTCATGATGAGGCTGGGCCTCTCTCCTCATATTGTCATGATGAGCCAGGCCTCTCTCCTCATGATGAGGCTGGGCCTCTCTCCTCATATTATCATGATGAGCCGGGCCTCTCTCCTCATAATGAGGCTGGGCCCTCTCCTCATATCATTATGATGAGGCTGGGCCTCTCTCCTCATAATGAGGCTGGGCCCTCTCCTCATATTATCATGATGAGCCAGGCCTCTCTCCTCATATTATCATGATGAGCCGGGCCTCTCTCCTCATGATGAGGCTGGGCCTCTCTCCTCATATTATCATGATGAGCCGGGCCTCTCTCCTCATGATGAGGCTGGGCCTCTCTCCTCATATTATCATGATGAGCCGGGCCTCTCTCCTCATGATGAGGCTGGGCCTCTCTCCTCATATTATCATGATGAGCTGGGCCTCTCTCCTCATATCATCATGATGAGGCTGGGCCTCTCTCCTCATATCATCATGATGAGGCCTGGCCTCTCTCCTCATATCATTATGATGAGGCTGGGCCTCTTTCCTCATATCATTATGATGAGGCCGGGCCTCTCTCCTCATATCATTATGATGAGGCTGGGCCTCTCTCCTCATATCATTATGATGAGGCTGGGCCTCTCTCCTCATATCATTATGATGAGGCAGGGCCTCTCTCCTCATATCATTATGATGAGGCCGGGCCTCCCCTCCTCATATCATTATGATGAGGCTGGGCCTCTCTCCTCATATCATTATGATGAGGCTGGGCCTCTCTCCTCATATCATTATGATGAGGCTGGGCCTCTCTCCTCATATCATTATGATGAGGCTGGGCCTCTCTCCTCATATCATTATGATGAGGCTGGGCCTCTCTCCTCATATCATTATGATGAGGCTGGGCCTCTCTCCTCATGATGAGGCTGGGCCTCTCTCCTCATATCATTATGATGAGGCTGGGCCTCTCTCCTCATATCATTATGATGAGGCTGGGCCTCTCTCCTCATATCATTATGATGAGGCTGGGCCTCTCTCCTCATATCATTATGATGAGGCTGGGCCTCTCTCCTCATATCATTATGATGAGGCTGGGCCTCTCTCCTCATATCATTATGATGAGGCTGGGCCTCTCTCCTCATATCATTATGATGAGGCTGGGCCTCTCTCCTCATATCATTATGATGAGGCTGGGCCTCTCTCCTCATATCATTATGATGAGGCTGGGCCTCTCTCCTCATATCATTATGATGAGGCTGGGCCTCTCTCCTCATATCATTATGATGAGGCTGGGCCTCTCCTCATATCATTATGATGAGGCTGGGCCTCTCTCCTCATATCATCATGATGAGGCTGGGCCTCTCTCCTCATATCATTATGATGAGGCCGGGCCTCTCTCCTCATATCATTATGATGAGGCTGGGCCTCTCTCCTCATATCATTATGATGAGGCTGGGCCTCTCTCCTCATATAATCATTATGATGAGGCTGGGCCTCTCTCCTCATATCATTATGATGAGGCTGGGCCTCTCTCCTCATATAATCATTATGATGAGGCTGGGCCTCTCTCCTCATATCATTATGATGAGGCTGGGCCTCTCTCCTCATATCATTATGATGAGGCTGGGCCTCTCTCCTCATATAATCATTAGGCCGAGACGCATGAACTCCCATCAGTTGATTTACCATCTACACTGCTGTGGCACTGAGACTGGATACTGCAAATAGACTGTCCAACTAGATCTATAAAACAAACCCTAAACACAGTCAGCCTGTCAGATGGAGGTGTAGGTGTGTAAGTGAGAGACTGAAGGAGAGAGAGAGGAGTGGGGAGATACCAGTCTGTCAGATGGAGGTGTTTGTGTGTAAGTGAGAGAGAGAAGGAGAGAGAGAGAGGAGTGGGGAGATACCAGTCTGTCAGATGGAGGTGTTTGTGTGTAAGTGAGAGAGAGAAGGAGAGAGAGAGAGAGAGGAGTGGGGAGATACCAGTCTGTCAGATGGAGGTGTTTGTGTGTAAGTGAGAGAGAGAAGGAGAGAGAGAGAGGAGTGGGGAGATACCAGTCTGTCAGATGGAGGTGTTGGTGTGTAAGTGAGAGAGTGAAGGAGAGAGAGAGAGAGAGGAGTGGGGAGATACCAGTCTGTCCTCCTGTGTGTGTGTCTGTTTACCAGTCTGTCCTCCTGTGTGTGTGTCTGTTTACCAGTCTGTCCTCCTGTATGTGTCTGTTTACCAGTCTGTCCTCCTGTGTGTGTCTGTTTACCAGTCTGTCCTCCTGTGTGTGTCTGTTTACCAGTCTGTCCTCCTGTGTGTGTCTGTTTACCAGTCTGTCCTCCTGTGTGTGTCTGTTTACCAGTCTGTCCTCCTGTATGTGTCTGTTTACCAGTCTGTCCTCCTGTGTGTGTCTGTTTACCAGTCTGTCCTCCTGTGTGTGTCTGTTTACCAGTCTGTCCTCCTGTGTGTGTCTGTTTACCAGTCTGTCCTCCTGTGTGTGTCTGTTTACCAGTCTGTTCTCCTGTGTGTGTCTGTTTACCAGTCTGTCCTCCTGTGTGTGTCTGTTTAGCAGTCTGTCCTCCTGTGTGTGTCTGTTTACCAGTCTGTCCTCCTGTGTGTGTCTGTTTACCAGTCTGTCCTCCTGTGTGTGTCTGTTTACCAGTCTGTCCTCCTGTGTGTGTCTGTTTACCAGTCTGTCCTCCTGTATGTGTCTGTTTACCAGTCTGTCCTCCTGTGTGTGTCTGTTTACCAGTCTGTCCTCCTGTGTGTGTCTGTTTACCAGTCTGTCCTCCTGTATGTGTCTGTATACCAGTCTGTCCTCCTGTGTGTGTCTGTTTACCAGTCTGTCCTCCTGTATGTGTCTGTTTACCAGTCTGTCCTCCTGTATGTGTCTGTTTACCAGTCTGTCCTCCTGTATGTGTCTGTTTACCAGTCTGTCCTCCTGTGTGTGTCTGTTTACCAGTCTGTCCTCCTGTATGTGTCTGTTTACCAGTCTGTCCTCCTGTGTGTGTCTGTTTACCAGTCTGTCCTCCTGTATGTGTCTGTTTACCAGTCTGTCCTCCTGTGTGTGTGTCTGTTTACCAGTCTGTCCTCCTGTGTGTGTCTGTTTACCAGTCTGTCCTCCTGTGTGTGTTTGTTTACCAGTCTGTCCTCCTGTATGTGTCTGTTTACCAGTCTGTCCTCCTGTGTGTGTCTTTTTACCAGTCTGTCCTCCTGTATGTGTCTGTTTACCAGTCTGTCCTCCTGTATGTGTCTATTTACCAGTCTGTCCTCCTGTGTGTGTGTCTGTTTACCAGTCTGTCCTCCTGTGTGTGTCTGTTTACCAGTCTGTCCTCCTGTGTGTGTCTGTTTACCAGTCTGTCCTCCTGTGTGTGTCTGTTTACCAGTCTGTCCTCCTGTGTGTGTCTGTTTACCAGTCTGTCCTCCTGTGTGTGTCTGTTTACCAGTCTGTCCTCCTGTGTGTGTCTGTTTACCAGTCTGTCCTCCTGTGTGTGTCTGTTTACCAGTCTGTCCTCCTGTATGTGTCTGTTTACCAGTCTGTCCTCCTGTGTGTGTCTGTTTACCAGTCTGTCCTCCTGTATGTGTCTGTTTACCAGTCTGTCCTCCTGTATGTGTCTGTTTACCAGTCTGTCCTCCTGTGTGTGTCTGTTTACCAGTCTGTCCTCCTGTATGTGTCTGTTTACCAGTCTGTCCTCCTGTATGTGTCTGTTTACCAGTCTGTCCTCCTGTATGTGTCTGTTTACCAGTCTGTCCTCCTGTGTGTGTCTGTTTACCAGTCTGTCCTCCTGTGTGTGTGTCTGTTTACCAGTCTGTCCTCCTGTGTGTGTCTGTTTACCAGTCTGTCCTCCTGTGTGTGTCTGTTTACCAGTCTGTCCTCCTGTGTGTGTCTGTTTACCAGTCTGTCCTCCTGTGTGTGTCTGTTTACCAGTCTGTCCTCCTGTATGTGTCCGTTTACCAGTCTGTCCTCCTGTGTGTGTCTGTTTACCAGTCTGTCCTCCTGTGTGTGTCTGTTTACCAGTCTGTCCTCCTGTGTGTGTCTGTTTACCAGTCTGTCCTCCTGTATGTGTCTGTTTACCAGTCTGTCCTCCTGTGTGTGTCTGTTTACCAGTCTGTCCTCCTGTGTGTTTTTTTTTTTGGGGGTGAAGTTGGCCCTGAACAAGGCAGTTAACCCACTTTTCCCAGGTCGTCAATGAAATACAAAAATGATCCGAAGAGAGGATGAGGACAGGAAGAGAGGAGGAGAGGAAGGACAAGACGAGAGGGAGGAGAAGAGGAAGGACGTAGGAGTGTGACCGCTGGGCAGGTACTAGTGAGGGAGTGAAGGAGGAGAGAAGGACATAGGAGTGTGACCGCTGGGCAGGTACTAGTGAGGGAGTGAAGGAGGAGAGAAGGACATAGGAGTGTGACCGCTGGGCAGGTACTAGTGAGGGAGTGAAGGAGGAGAGAAGGACATAGGAGTGTGACCGCTGGGCAGGTACTAGTGAGGGAGTGAAGGAGGAGAGGAAGGACATAGGAGTGTGACCGCTGGGCAGGTACTAGTGAGGGAGTGAAGGAGGAGAGGAAGGACATAGGAGTGTGACCGCTGGGCAGGTACTAGTGAGGGAGGGAAGGAGGAGAGGAAGGACATAGGAGTGTGACCGCTGGGCAGGTACTAGTGAGGGAGTGAAGGAGAAGAGGAAGGACATAGGAGTGTGACCGCTGGGCAGGTACTAGTGAGGGAGTGAAGGAGGAGAGAAGGACATAGGAGTGTGACCGCTGGGCAGGTACTAGTGAGGGAGTGAAGGAGGAGAGAAGGACATAGGAGTGTGACCGCTGGGCAGGTACTAGTGAGGGAGTGAAGGAGGAGAGAAGGACATAGGAGTGTGACCGCTGGGCAGGTACTAGTGAGGGAGTGAAGGAGGAGAGGAAGACATAGGAGTGTGACCGCTGGGCAGGTACTAGTGAGGGAGTGAAGGAGGAGAGAAGGACATAGGAGTGTGACCGCTGGGCAGGTACTAGTGAGGGAGTGAAGGAGGAGAGGAAGGACATAGGAGTGTGACCGCTGGGCAGGTACTAGTGAGGGAGTGAAGGAGGAGAGAAGGACATAGGAGTGTGACCGCTGGGCAGGTACTAGTGAGGGAGTGAAGGAGGAGAGGAAGACATAGGAGTGTGACCGCTGGGCAGGTACTAGTGAGGAGTGAAGGAGGAGAGAAGGACATAGGAGTGTGACCGCTGGGCAGGTACTAGTGAGGGAGTGAAGGAGGAGAGGAAGGACATAGGAGTGTGACCGCTGGGCAGGTACTA
The DNA here is from genome assembly GCF_023373465.1 of Oncorhynchus keta. Taxonomy (NCBI): domain Eukaryota; kingdom Metazoa; phylum Chordata; class Actinopteri; order Salmoniformes; family Salmonidae; genus Oncorhynchus; species Oncorhynchus keta. Next base: position 14,217 of record NW_026288110.1, read on the forward strand.
GTGAGGGAGTGAAGGAGGAGAGAAGGACATAGGAGTGTGACCGCTGGGCAGGTACTAGTGAGGGAGTGAAGGAGGAGAGAAGGACATAGGATTGTGACCGCTGGGCAGGTACTAGTGAGGGAGTGAAGGAGAAGAGGAAGGACATAGGAGTGTGACCGCTGGGCAGGTACTAGTGAGGGAGTGAATGAGGAGAGGAAGGACATAGGAGTGTGACCGCTGGGCAGGTACTAGTGAGGGAGTGAAGGAGGAGAGGAAGGACGTAGGAGTGTGACCGCTGGGCAGGTACTAGTGAGGGAGTGAAGGAGAAGAGGAAGGATGTAGGAGTGTGACCGCTGGGCAGGTACTAGTGAGGGAGTGAAGGAGGAGAGGAAGGACATAGGAGTGTGACCGCTGGGCAGGTACTAGTGAGGGAGTGAAGGAGGAGAGGAAGGACATAGGAGTGTGACCACTGGGCAGGTACTAGTGAGGGAGTGAAGGAGGAGAGGAAGGACATAGGAGTGTGACCGCTGGGCAGGTACTAGTGAGGGAGTGAAGGAGGAGAGGAAGGACATAGGAGTGTGACCGCTGGGCAGGTACTAGTGAGGGAGTGAAGGAGGAGAGGAAGGACATAGGAGTGTGACCGCTGGGCAGGTACTAGTGAGGGAGTGAAGGAGGAGAGGAAGGACATAGGAGTGTGACCGCTGGGCAGGTACTAGTGAGGGAGTGAAGGAGGAGAGAAGGACATAGGAGTGTGACCGCTGGGCAGGTACTAGTGAGGGAGTGAAGGAGGAGAGGAAGACATAGGAGTGTGACCGCTGGGCAGGTACTAGTGAGGGAGTGAAGGAGGAGAGAAGGACATAGGAGTGTGACCGCTGGGCAGGTACTAGTGAGGGAGTGAAGGAGGAGAGGAAGGACATAGGAGTGTGACCGCTGGGCAGGTACTAGTGAGGGAGTGAAGGAGGAGAGAAGGACATAGGAGTGTGACCGCTGGGCAGGTACTAGTGAGGGAGTGAAGGAGGAGAGAAGGACATAGGATTGTGACCGCTGGGCAGGTACTAGTGAGGGAGTGAAGGAGAAGAGGAAGGACATAGGAGTGTGACCGCTGGGCAGGTACTAGTGAGGGAGTGAATGAGGAGAGGAAGGACATAGGAGTGTGACCGCTGGGCAGGTACTAGTGAGGGAGTGAAGGAGGAGAGAAGGACATAGGAGTGTGACCGCTGGGCAGGTACTAGTGAGGGAGTGAAGGAGGAGAGGAAGGATGTAGGAGTGTGACCGCTGGGCAGGTACTAGTGAGGGAGTGAAGGAGGAGAGGAAGGACATAGGAGTGTGACCGCTGGGCAGGTACTAGTGAGGGAGTGAAGGAGGAGAGGAAGGACATAGGAGTGTGACCGCTGGGCAGGTACTAGTGAGGGAGTGAAGGAGGAGAGGAAGGACATAGGAGTGTGACCGCTGGGCAGGTACTAGTGAGGGAGTGAAGGAGGAGAGAAGGACATAGGAGTGTGACCGCTGGGCAGGTACTAGTGAGGGAGTGAAGGAGGAGAGGAAGGACATAGGAGTGTGACCGCTGGGCAGGTACTAGTGAGGAGTGAAGGAGGAGAGGAAGGACATAGGAGTGTGACCGCTGGGCAGGTACTAGTGAGGGAGTGAAGGAGGAGAGGAAGGACATAGGAGTGTGACCACTGGGCAGGTACTAGTGAGGGAGTGAAGGAGGAGAGGAAGGACATAGGAGTGTGACCGCTGGGCAGGTACTAGTGAGGGAGTGAAGGAGGAGAGGAAGGACATAGGAGTGTGACCGCTGGGCAGGTACTAGTGAGGGAGTGAAGGAGGAGAGGAAGGACATAGGAGTGTGACCGCTGGGCAGGTACTAGTGAGGGAGTGAAGGAGGAGAGGAAGGACATAGGAGTGTGACCTCTGGGCAGGTACTAGTGAGGGAGTGAAGGAGGAGAGGAAGGATGTAGGAGTGTGACCGCTGGGCAGGTACTAGTGAGGGAGTGAAGGAGGAGAGGAAGGATGTAGGAGTGTGACCGCTGGGCAGGTACTAGTGAGGGAGTGAAGGAGGAGAGGAAGGATGTAGGAGTGTGACCGCTGGGCAGGTACTAGTGAGGGAGTGAAGGAGGAGAGAAGGACATAGGAGTGTGACCGCTGGGCAGGTACTAGTGAGGGAGTGAAGGAGGAGAGAAGGACATAGGAGTGTGACCGCTGGGCAGGTACTAGTGAGGGAGTGAAGGAGGAGAGAAGGACATAGGAGTGTGACCGCTGGGCAGGTACTAGTGAGGGAGTGAAGGAGGAGAGAAGGACATAGGAGTGTGACCGCTGGGCAGGTACTAGTGAGGGAGTGAAGGAGGAGAGGAAGGACATAGGAGTGTGACCGCTGGGCAGGTACTAGTGAGGGAGTGAAGGAGGAGAGAAGGACATAGGAGTGTGACCGCTGGGCAGGTACTAGTGAGGGAGTGAAGGAGGAGAGGAAGGACATAGGAGTGTGACCGCTGGGCAGGTACTAGTGAGGGAGTGAAGGAGGAGAGGAAGGACATAGGAGTGTGACCGCTGGGCAGGTACTAGTGAGGGAGTGAAGGAGGAGAGAAGGACATAGGAGTGTGACCTCTGGGCAGGTACTAGTGAGGGAGTGAAGGAGGAGAGGAAGGACATAGGAGTGTGACCGCTGGGCAGGTACTAGTGAGGGAGTGAAGGAGGAGAGAAGGACATAGGAGTGTGACCGCTGGGCAGGTACTAGTGAGGGAGTGAAGGAGGAGAGGAAGGACATAGGAGTGTGACCGCTGGGCAGGTACTAGTGAGGGAGTGAAGGAGGAGAGAAGGACATAGGAGTGTGACCGCTGGGCAGGTACTAGTGAGGGAGTGAAGGAGGAGAGGAAGGACATAGGAGTGTGACCGCTGGGCAGGTACTAGTGAGGGAGTGAAGGAGGAGAGGAAGGACGTAGGAGTGTGACCGCTGGGCAGGTACTAGTGAGGGAGTGAAGGAGGAGAGGAAGGATGTAGGAGTGTGACCGCTGGGCAGGTACTAGTGAGGGAGTGAAGGAGGAGAGGAAGGATGTAGGAGTGTGACCGCTGGGCAGGTACTAGTGAGGGAGTGAAGGAGGAGAGAAGGACATAGGAGTGTGACCTCTGGGCAGGTACTAGTGAGGGAGTGAAGGAGGAGAGGAAGGACATAGGAGTGTGACCGCTGGGCAGGTACTAGTGAGGGAGTGAAGGAGGAGAGGAAGGACATAGGAGTGTGACCGCTGGGCAGGTACTAGTGAGGGAGTGAAGGAGGAGAGGAAGGACATAGGAGTGTGACCGCTGGGCAGGTACTAGTGAGGGAGTGAAGGAGGAGAGGAAGGACATAGGAGTGTGACCTCTGGGCAGGTACTAGTGAGGGAGTGAAGGAGGAGAGGAAGGACATAGGAGTGTGACCTCTGGGCAGGTACTAGTGAGGGAGTGAAGGAGGAGAGGAAGGACATAAGAGTGTGACCACTGGGCAGGTACTAGTGAGGGAGTGAAGGAGGAGAGGAAGGACATAGGAGTGTGACCTCTGGGCAGGAGTGAGGGAGTGAAGGAGAGAGAAGGACATAGGAGTGTGACCGCTGGGCAGGTACTAGTGAGGGAGTGAAGGAGGAGAGGAAGGACATAGGAGTGTGACCGCTGGGCAGGTACTAGTGAGGGAGTGAAGGAGGAGAGGAAGGACATAGGAGTGTGACCGCTGGGCAGGTACTAGTGAGGGAGTGAAGGAGGAGAGGAAGGACATAGGAGTGTGACCTCTGGGCAGGTACTAGTGAGGGAGTGAAGGAGGAGAGGAAGGACATAGGAGTGTGACCTCTGGGCAGGTACTAGTGAGGGAGTGAAGGAGGAGAGAAGGACATAGGAGTGTGACCTCTGGGCAGGTACTAGTGAGGGAGTGAAGGAGGAGATAAGGACATAGGAGTGTGACCGCTGGGCAGGTACTAGTGAGGGAGTGAAGGAGGAGAGAAGGACATAGGAGTGTGACCGCTGGGCAGGTACTAGTGAGGGAGTGAAGGAGGAGATAAGGACATAGGAGTGTGACCTCTGGGCAGGTACTAGTGAGGGAGTGAAGGAGGAGAGGAAGGATGTAGGAGTGTGACCGCTGGGCAGGTACTAGTGAGGGAGTGAAGGAGGAGATAAGGACATAGGAGTGTGACCTCTGGGCAGGTACTAGTGAGGGAGTGAAGGAGGAGATAAGGACATAGGAGTGTGACCTCTGGGCAGGTACTAGTGAGGGAGTGAAGGAGGAGATAAGGACATAGGAGTGTGACCGCTGGGCAGGTACTAGTGAGGGAGTGAAGGAGGAGAGAAGGACGTAGGAGTGTGACCGCTGGGCAGGTACTAGTGAGGGAGTGAAGGAGGAGAGAAGGACATAGGAGTGTGACCGCTGGGCAGGTACTAGTGAGGGAGTGAAGGAGGAGAGAAGGACATAGGAGTGTGACCGCTGGGCAGGTACTAGTGAGGGAGTGAAGGAGGAGAGAAGGACATAGGAGTGTGACCGCTGGGCAGGTACTAGTGAGGGAGTGAAGGAGGAGAGGAAGGACATAGGAGTGTGACCGCTGGGCAGGTACTAGTGAGGGAGTGAAGGAGGAGAGGAAGGACATAGGAGTGTGACCGCTGGGCAGGTACTAGTGAGGGAGGGAAGGAGGAGAGGAAGGACATAGGAGTGTGACCGCTGGGCAGGTACTAGTGAGGGAGTGAAGGAGGAGAGAAGGACATAGGAGTGTGACCGCTGGGCAGGTACTAGTGAGGGAGTGAAGGAGGAGAGAAGGACGTAGGAGTGTGACCGCTGGGCAGGTACTAGTGAGGGAGTGAAGGAGGAGAGAAGGATATAGGAGTGTGACCGCTGGGCAGGTACTAGTGAGGGAGTGAAGGAGGAGAGAAGGACATAGGAGTGTGACCGCTGGGCAGGTACTAGTGAGGGAGTGAAGGAGGAGAGAAGGACATAGGAGTGTGACCGCTGGGCAGGTACTAGTGAGGGAGTGAAGGAGGAGAGGAAGGACATAGGAGTGTGACCACTGGGCAGGTACTAGTGAGGGAGTGAAGGAGGAGAGGAAGGACATAGGAGTGTGACCTCTGGGCAGGTACTAGTGAGGGAGGGAAGGAGGAGAGGAAGGACATAGGAGTGTGACCACTGGGCAGGTACTAGTGAGGGAGTGAAGGAGGAGAGGAAGGACATAGGAGTGTGACCGCTGGGCAGGTACTAGTGAGGGAGGGAAGGAGGAGAGAAGGACATAGGAGTGTGACCGCTGGGCAGGTACTAGTGAGGAAGTGAAGGAGGAGAGGAAGGACATAGGAGTTTGACCGCTGGGCAGGTACTAGTGAGGGAGTGAAGGAGGAGAGAAGGACATAGGAGTGTGACCTCTGGGCAGGTACTAGTGAGGGAGTGAAGGAGGAGAGAAGGACATAGGAGTGTGACCGCTGGGCAGGTACTAGTGAGGGAGTGAAGGAGGAGAGAAGGACATAGGAGTGTGACCGCTGGGCAGGTACTAGTGAGGGAGTGAAGGAGGAGAGGAAGGACATAGGAGTGTGACCGCTGGGCAGGTACTAGTGAGGGAGTGAAGGAGGAGAGAAGGACATAGGAGTGTGACCGCTGGGCAGGTACTAGTGAGGGAGTGAAGGAGGAGAGGAAGGACATAGGAGTGTGACCGCTGGGCAGGTACTAGTGAGGGAGTGAAGGAGGAGAGAAGGACATAGGAGTGTGACCGCTGGGCAGGTACTAGTGAGGGAGTGAAGGAGGAGAGAAGGACATAGGAGTGTGACCGCTGGGCAGGTACTAGTGAGGGAGTGAAGGAGGAGAGAAGGACATAGGAGTGTGACCTCTGGGCAGGTACTAGTGAGGGAGTGAAGGAGGAGAGAAGGACATAGGAGTGTGACCGCTGGGCAGGTACTAGTGAGGGAGTGAAGGAGGAGAGAAGGACATAGGAGTGTGACCGCTGGGCAGGTACTAGTGAGGGAGTGAAGGAGGAGAGAAGGACATAGGAGTGTGACCGCTGGGCAGGTACTAGTGAGGGAGTGAAGGAGGAGAGAAGGACATAGGAGTGTGACCTCTGGGCAGGTACTAGTGAGGGAGTGAAGGAGGAGAGAAGGACATAGGAGTGTGACCGCTGGGCAGGTACTAGTGAGGGAGTGAAGGAGGAGAGAAGGACATAGGAGTGTGACCTCTGGGCAGGTACTAGTGAGGGAGTGAAGGAGGAGAGAAGGACATAGGAGTGTGACCGCTGGGCAGGTACTAGTGAGGGAGTGAAGGAGGAGAGAAGGACATAGGAGTGTGACTGCTGGGCAGGTACTAGTGAGGGAGTGAAGGAGGAGAGGAAGGACATAGGAGTGTGACCTCTGGGCAGGTACTAGTGAGGGAGTGAAGGAGGAGAGAAGGACATAGGAGTGTGACCGCTGGGCAGGTACTAGTGAGGGAGTGAAGGAGGAGAGAAGGACGTAGGAGTGTGACCGCTGGGCAGGTACTAGTGAGGGAGTGAAGGAGGAGAGGAAGGACATAGGAGTGTGACCGCTGGGCAGGTACTAGTGAGGGAGTGAAGGAGGAGAGGAAGGACATAGGAGTGTGACCGCTGGGCAGGTACTAGTGAGGGAGTGAAGGAGGAGAGGAAGGACATAGGAGTGTGACCTCTGGGCAGGTACTAGTGAGGGAGTGAAGGAGGAGAGAAGGACATAGGAGTGTGACCGCTGGGCAGGTACTAGTGAGGGAGTGAAGGAGGAGAGGAAGGACATAGGAGTGTGACCGCTGGGCAGGTACTAGTGAGGGAGTGAAGGAGGAGAGAAGGACATAGGAGTGTGACCGCTGGGCAGGTACTAGTGAGGGAGTGAAGGAGGAGAGGAAGGACATAGGAGTGTGACCGCTGGGCAGGTACTAGTGAGGGAGTGAAGGAGGAGAGGAAGGACTATAGGAGTGTGACCTCTGGGCAGGTACTAGTGAGGGAGTGAAGGAGGAGAGAAGGACATAGGAGTGTGACCGCTGGGCAGGTACTAGTGAGGGAGTGAAGGAGGAGAGGAAGGACATAGGAGTGTGACCGCTGGGCAGGTACTAGTGAGGGAGTGAAGGAGGAGAGAAGGACATAGGAGTGTGACCTCTGGGCAGGTACTAGTGAGGGAGTGAAGGAGGAGAGAAGGACATAGGAGTGTGACCGCTGGGCAGGTACTAGTGAGGGAGTGAAGGAGGAGAGGAAGGACATAGGAGTGTGACCGCTGGGCAGGTACTAGTGAGGGAGTGAAGGAGGAGAGAAGGACATAGGAGTGTGACCGCTGGGCAGGTACTAGTGAGGGAGTGAAGGAGGAGAGGAAGGACATAGGAGTGTGACCTCTGGGCAGGTACTAGTGAGGGAGTGAAGGAGGAGAGGAAGGACATAGGAGTGTGACCTCTGGGCAGGTACTAGTGAGGGAGTGAAGGAGGAGAGAAGGACATAGGAGTGTGACCGCTGGGCAGGTACTAGTGAGGGAGTGAAGGAGGAGAGGAAGGACATAGGAGTGTGACCGCTGGGCAGGTACTAGTGAGGGAGTGAAGGAGGAGAGAAGGACATAGGTCTCTGACCGCTGGGCAGGTACTAGTGAGGGAGTGAAGGAGGAGAGGAAGGACATAGGAGTGTGACCGCTGGGCAGGTACTAGTGAGGGAGTGAAGGAGGAGAGAAGGACATAGGAGTGTGACCGCTGGGCAGGTACTAGTGAGGGAGTGAAGGAGGAGAGGAAGAAGGACAGAGAAAAATAAGAGATAAGCACTAATCACATGATCCCCAGGGGGCCAATCAAAGTTCAGTACATGAACTGTAGTCTCTACTCCTCAATCAGCACGACAGCCCAGCTGTCTCTCTCGCCCTCTCTCTCTCGCCCCCTCTCTCTCTCGCTCCTCTCTCTCTCCCCCTCTCTCGCCCTCTCTCTCTCCCCCTCTCCCAACTCTCCCCTCTCTCCCCCTCTCCCAACTCTCCCCTCTCTCGCCCCCTCTCCACTCTCTCTCGCCCCCTCTCTCTCAGCCCCTCTCCCAACTCTCCACTCCTCTCCTCTCTCTCTCTCAGCCCTCTCCCAACTCTCCCTCTCTCTCGCCCCCCTCTCTCGCCCCCTCTCTCTCTCCCCTCTCCCCTCGCCCCCTCTCTCTCGCCCCTCTCCCAACTCTCCACTCTCTCTCAGCCCTCTCCCAACTCTCCACCTCTCGCCCCCTCCTCTCTCTCGCTCTCTCAGGACCCCTCTCCCAACTCTCCACTCTCTCGCCCCTCTCTCTCCCCCTCCTCTCTCCTCGCCCTCTCCCACCTCGCCCCTCTTTCGCCCCTCTCCCAACTCGCCCCCTCTCTCGCCCCTCTCCCAACT
>NW_026288110.1:30000-57316 GCF_023373465.1 Oncorhynchus keta
TAAACACATGGTCAATGGGTTTACAAAATGGCTCCAACATAAACACATGGTCAATGGGTTTACAAAATGGCTCCAGCATAAACACATGGTCAATGGGTTTACAAAATGGCTCCAACATAAACACATGGTCAATGGGTTTACAAAATGGCTCCAGCATAAACACATGGTCAATGGGTTTACAAAATGGCTCCAACATAAACACATGGTCAATGGGTTTACAAAATGGCTCCAACATAAACACATGGTCAATGGGTTTACAAAATGGCTCCAACATAAACACATGGTCAATGGGTTTACAAATGGCTCCAACATAAACACATGGTCAATGGGTTTACAAAATGGCTCCAACATAAACACATGGTCAATGGGTTTACAAAATGGCTCCAACATAAACACATGGTCAATGGGTTTACAAAATGGCTCCAACATAAACACATGGTCAATGGGTTTACAAATGGCTCCAACATAAACACATGGTCAATGGGTTTACAAAATGGCTCCAACATAAACACATGGTCAATGGGTTTACAAAATGGCTCCAACATAAACACATGGTCAATGGGTTTACAAAATGGCTCCAACATAAACACATGGTCAATGGGTTTACAAAATGGCTCCAGCATAAACACATGGTCAATGGGTTTACAAAATGGCTCCAACATAAACACATGGTCAATGGGTTTACAAATGGCTCCAACATAAACACATGGTCAATGGGTTTACAAAATGGCTCCAACATAAACACATGGTCAATGGGTTTACAAAATGGCTCCAGCATAAACACATGGTCAATGGGTTTACAAAATGGCTCCAACATAAACACATGGTCAATGGGTTTACAAAATGGCTCCAACATAAACACATGGTCAATGAGTTTACAAAATGGCTCCAACATAAACACATGGTCAATGGGTTTACAAAATGGCTCCAACATAAACACATGGTCAATGGGTTTACAAAATGGCTCCAGCATAAACACATGGTCAATGGGTTTACAAAATGGCTCCAACATAAACACATGGTCAATGGGTTTACAAAATGGCTCCAACATAAACACATGGTCAATGGGTTTACAAAATGGCTCCAGCATAAACACATGGTCAATGGGTTTACAAATGGCTCCAGCATAAACACATGGTCAATGGGTTTACAAAATGGCTCCAACATAAACACATGGTCAATGGGTTTACAAAATGGCTCCAACATAAACACATGGTCAATGGGTTTACAAAATGGCTCAGCATAAACACATGGTCAATGGGTTTACAAAATGGCTCCAGCATAAACACATGGTCAATGGGTTTACAAAATGGCTCCAGCATAAACACATGGTCAATGGGTTTACAAAATGGCTCCAGCATAAACACATGGTCAATGGGTTTACAAAATGGCTCCAAAATAAACACATGGTCAATGGGTTTACAAAATGGCTCCAGCATAAACACATGGTCAATGGGTTTACAAAATGGCTCCAGCATAAACACATGGTCAATGGGTTTACAAAATGGCTCCAGCATAAACACATGGTCAATGGGTTTACAAAATGGCTCCAACATAAACACATGGTCAATGGGTTTACAAATGGCTCCAGCATAAACACATGGTCAATGGGTTTACAAAATGGCTCCAGCATAAACACATGGTCAATGGGTTTACAAAATGGCTCCAACATAAACACATGGTCAATGGGTTTACAAAATGGCTCCAACATAAACACATGGTCAATGGGTTTACAAAATGGCTCCAACATAAACACATGGTCAATGGGTTTACAAAATGGCTCAGCATAAACACATGGTCAATGGGTTTACAAAATGGCTCCAGCATAAACACATGGTCAATGGGTTTACAAAATGGCTCCAACATAAACACATGGTCAATGGGTTTACAAAATGGCTCCAGCATAAACACATGGTCAATGGGTTTACAAAATGGCTCCAGCATAAACACATGGTCAATGGGTTTACAAAATGGCTCCAACATAAACACATGGTCAATGGGTTTACAAAATGGCTCCAACATAAACACATGGTCAATGGGTTTACAAAATGGCTCCAACATAAACACATGGTCAATGGGTTTACAAAATGGCTCCAACATAAACACATGGTCAATGGGTTTACAAAATGGCTCCAACATAAACACATGGTCAATAGGTTTACAAAATGGCTCCAACATAAACACATGGTCAATGGGTTTACAAAATGGCTCCAACATAAACACATGGTCAATGGGTTTACAAAATGGCTCCAACATAAACACATGGTCAATGGGTTTACAAAATGGCTCCAACATAAACGCATTTAGAAATGGCTACTTAAATGCTTTCAGACTTCCATTAATCATATTTTATTAAAATGAAGATGCTCTCCCAAATGGCACCCTCTCCTCTGTAGGGCTCTGGTCAAAATTAGTGCACTAATATAGGGACTAGGGTGCCATTTGGGATACAGACAAAGTCTAGACAAGCACCTCCAATCTTTATTAAAATGTATTCACATCGACCCATTATGTCTGTCTGTGGCGCTAATGGGGAGATATTTACCACTTACAATGACAGGCCTAACTATAGGCTATTTTCTGTTATCTCCAGAGTTTCCTGTCCAACTGGGAGTCATCCTGGCTCTGTTATCTCCAGAGTTTCCTGTGCAACTGGGAGTCATTCTGGCTCTGTTATCTCCAGAGTTTCCAGTCCAACTGGGAGTCATTCTAGCTCTGTTATCTCTACTGTTTCCAGTCCAACTTGGCATCATTTTGGCTCTGTTATCTCTACTGTTTCCAGTGCAACTGGGAGTCATTCTGGCTCTGTTATCTCCAGAGTTTCCAGTCCAACTGGGAGTCATTCTGGCTCTGTTATCTCCAGAGTTTCCAGTCCAACTGGGAGTCATTCTGGCTCTGTTATCTCCAGAGTTTCCAGTCCAACTGGGCGTCATATTGGCTCTGTTATCTCTACTGTTTCCAGTGCAACTGGACGTCATATTGGCTCTGTTATCTCGACTGTTTCCAGTGCAACTGGGCGTCATTTTGGCTCTGTTATCTCTACTGTTTCCAGTGCAACTGGGCATCATATTGGCTCTGTTATCTCTACTGTTTCCAGTGCAACTGGGCGTCATTTTGGCTCTGTTATCTCTACTTTTTCCAGTGCAACTGGGCGTCATTTTGGCTCTGTTATCTCTACTTTTTCCAGTGCAACTGGGCTTCATTTTGGCTCTGTTATCTCTACTGTTTCCATTGCAACTGGGCGTCATTTTGGCTCTGTTATCTCTACTGTTTCCATTGCAACTGGGAGTCATTCTGGCTCTGTTATCTCCAGAGTTTCCAGTCCAACTGGGCGTCATATTGGCTCTGTTATCTCTACTGTTTCCAGTGCAACTGGGCGTCATATTGGCTCTGTTATCTCGACTGTTTCCAGTGCAACTGGGCTTCATTTTGGCTCTGTTATCTCTACTTTTTCCAGTGCAACTGGGCTTCATTTTGGCTCTGTTATCTCTACTATTTCCATTGCAACTGGGAGTATTTTTCTGGCTCTGTTATCGGCTCAAAGTTTTCAGGGCTGAGATCCCTTTGAATCCCCTTGGAGACGTTGTCTTCTTTATTGTCTCAAAACTAAAAGGAACAACTATCCATTCCTGTTTACTGCAGAGCCCAGGGGCTTTGACAAGCCGTAAACACACACAAACACACACACACAAAGAGCAAACCACACACACAAAACATCTCCCAACACACACACACAAAACATCTCCCAACACACACACACACGTACGTACACACACAAATGCACACACACACACACAAATGCACACACACACACACACACACACACAGAGAGAGAGACCTCACAGAGCACCTAAACAACCCAGACCATATTGGTCAGACAAGCAGGAAAAATGTGTTATATTTGATTGTGTTAATATCCCAATCCTGTTTCTCTAGCATTCACTAGTGTGTGTGTGTGTGTGTGTGTGTGTGTGTGTGTGTGTGTGTGTGTGTGTGTGTGTGTGTGTGTGTGTGTGTGTGTGTGTGTGTGTGTGTGTGTGTGTGTGTGTGTGTGTGTGTGTGTGTGTGTGTGTGTGTGTGTGTGTTTGATGATAGGACAGGACCAATGGAGCATTTAGACATCTGTATCAGCAAACAAGGAGCCCATTTCCACTCTGCTGAGCTGTCAGTCTGGTTGCTGATGGCTGGAGGGGAAGACCGTAACCATTTCCCATTCAGTAAAGTGATGTTCAACAACATCCCTCATCCTCTCCTCTAACCACCTTCACACACCTTTATCCCAGGAGGACTTAAGGACGTAAATCTGAGTGTCAAGGTTCACGGTCCTGCTGTAGAGAAAGTTCCCTGATTGGTTTATGTCACTGATAGCCTGATTAACCAACGTCAGGAGGACAGAGACTCCCCAGGTAGCCTGATTACAGGAGGACTGAGACTCCCCAGGTAGCCTGATTACAGGAGGACAGAGACTCCCCAGGTAGCCTGATTACAGGAGGACAGAGACTCCCCAGGTAGCCTGATTACAGGAGGACAGAGACTCCCCAGATAGCCTGATTACAGGAGGACAGAGACTCCCCAGGTAGCCTGATTACAGGAGGACTGAGACTCCCCAGGTAGCCTGATTAACCAACGTCAGGAGGACAGAGACTCCCCAGGTAGCCTGATTAACCAGAGTCAGGAGGACTGAGCCTCCCCAGGTAGCCTGATTAACCAGAGTCAGGAGGACAGAGACTCCCCAGGTAGCCTGATTAACCAGAGTCTGGAGGACTGAGACTCCCCAGGTAGCCTGATTACAGGAGGACTGAGACTCCCCAGGTAGCCTGATTAACCAGAGTCAGGAGGACAGAGACTCCCCAGGTAGCCTGATTACAGGAGGACAGAGACTCCACAGGTAGCCTGATTACAGGAGGACAGAGACTCCCCAGGTAGCCTGATTAACCATAGTCAGGAGGACTGAGACTCCCCAGGTAGCCTGATTACAGGAGGACAGAGACTCCACAGGTAGCCTGATTACAGGAGGACTGAGACTCCCCAGGTAGCCTGATTAACCAGAGTCAGGAGGACTGAGACTCCCCAGGTAGCCTGATTACAGGATGAGTGAGACTCCCCAGGTAGCCTGATTAACCAGAGTCAGGAGGACAGAGACTCCCCAGGTAGCCTGATTACAGGAGGACAGAGACTCCACAGGTAGCCTGATTACAGGAGGACAGACTCCCCAGGTAGCCTGAATACAGGAGGACAGAGACTCCCCAGGTAGCCTGATTACAGGAGGACAGAGACTCCCCAGGTAGCCTGATTACAGGAGGACTGAGACTCCCCAGGTAGCCTGATTACAGGAGGACAGAGACTCCCCAGGTAGCCTGATTAAAGGAGGACTGAGACTCCCCAGGTAGCCTGATTACAGGAGGACAGAGACTCCCCAGGTAGCCTGATTACAGGAGGACAGAGACTCCCCAGGTAGCCTGATTACAGGAGGACTGAGACTCCCCAGGTAGCCTGATTACAGGAGGACTGAGACTCCCCAGGTAGCCTGATTACAGGAGGACAGAGACTCCCCAGGTAGCCTGATTACAGGAGGACTGAGACTCCCCAGGTAGCCTGATTACAGGAGGACTGAGACTCCCCAGGTAGCCTGAATACAAATATAATACAAATATTCCAAAACTTGCATCCTGTTTGCAATAAGACACTTAAGTAATACTGCAAAGAAATGAACGTTATGTCCTGACTACACAGCGTTATGTTTGGGGCAAATCCAACACAAAATATCACTGAGTACCACTCTCCATGTTCTCAAGCATGATGATGGCTGCATCATGTTATGGGTATGCTTGTCATCGTGGACTAGGGAGATATTTAGGACAAAGATTAACGGAATACAGCTATAAGCGCAGGCAAAATCCTGGAGGAAAACCTGGTTCACTCTGCTTTCCAACAGACACAAATTCACCTTTCAGCAGGACAATCATATAAAACAACAAGGCCAAATATACACTGGAGTTGCTAACCAAGATGACTTTGAATGTTCCTGAGTGGCCTAGTTACAGTGTTGAGGAAGCCTGTTCCAGCAGTCAATGACCTAAAGGGCCCTCTTTGGTCTCATGGGATGTTACAGTGTTGAGGTAGCCTGTTCCAGCAGTCAATGACCTAAAGGGCCCTCTTTGGTCTCATGGGATGTTACAGTGTTGAGGTAGCCTGTTCCAGCAGTCAATGACCTAAAGGGCCCTCTATGGTCTCATGGGATGTTACAGTGTTGAGGTAGCCTGTTCCAGCAGTCAATGACCTAAAGGGCCCTCTTTGGTCTCATGGGATGTTACAGTGTTGAGGTAGCCTGTTCCAGCAGTCAATGACCTAAAGGGCCCTCTTTGGTCTCATGGGATGTTACAGTGTTGAGGTAGCCTGTTCCAGCAGTCAATGACCTAAAGGGCCCTCTTTGGTCTCATGGGATGTTACAGTGTTGAGGTAGCCTGTTCTAGCAGTCAATGACCTAAAGGGCCCTCTTTGGTCTCATGGGATGTTACAGTGTTGAGGTAGCCTGTTCCAGCAGACAATGACCTAAAGGGCCCTCTTTGGTCTCATGGGATGAATATTATCAATATTTTTCATAATTTCACAATTAATCAAGATTATTTCAGAAAACCCGATGAAAATCTGGTGTTTCTATGTCAAACAGTTGTGTTATGTTTCTGTGATGTATATCTGTGATGTATATAAAGTGTAATATTGTAATATATAACTCAACATGTCATATATTTCAACTCTATATCTGACATGATACATGTGTGTTATTTTTTCTTATGTATATTCGATATTTCTGTATTTTATTTTCAATATATTCTTCAAAAATGTCTAAAAACATGTTTTTATGAATTCATGCTGTCACATCGAAACATGGTTTAAGTCAAGGGGCTCTGTGTATGGAAGCAGGGCATCATGGGAAGACGAGGATGTTTAAAACACATGTATGGTCTCACTGGAGAGTTTCTCTGGGAAGTTTGGAGCCGGAGCCGGTGACTAGAGAATCTGACTTCGGAAACTGGAAAAAAAGATTGAGTCAATGAGCCTGAATGGAGTGGTGGAGAGGAACTAGAGAGGAAAACAGTGAATCATCTCTCATCTCTATTGGCTGCTGGTAGTCAAGGTAGTCCCTGTCTCTATTGGCTGGTGGTAGTCAAGGTAGTCCCTGTCTCTATTGGCTGGTGGTAGTCAAGGTAGTCCCTGTCTCTATTGGCTGGTGGTAGTCAAGGTAGTCCCTGTCTCTATTGGCTGGTGGTAGTCAAGGTAGTCCCTGTCTCTATTGGCTGGTGGTAGTCAAGGTAGTCCCTGTCTCTATTGGCTGGTGGTAGTCAAGGTAGTCCCTGTCTCTATTGGCTGGTGGTAGTCAAGGTAGTCCCTGTCTCTATTGGCTGGTGGTAGTCAAGGTAGTCCCTGTCTCTATTGGCTGGTGGTAGTCAAGTTAGTCCCTGTCTCTATTGGCTGGTGGTAGTCAAGGTAGTCCCTGTCTCTATTGGCTGGTGGTAGTCAAGGTAGTCCCTGTCTCTATTGGCTGGTGGTAGTCAAGGTAGTCCCTGTCTCTATTGGCTGGTGGTAGTCAAGGTAGTCCCTGTCTCTATTGGCTGGTGGTAGTCAAGGTAGTCCCTGTCTCTATTGGCTGGTGGTAGTCAAGGTAGTCCCTGTCTCTATGGCAGTGGAAGACCCGCCCACTCCAGGGCGAAAACATAGCTAGATAGTCTAAATATAGAAGCTGTCTGGTCTGTCTGTCTGGTCTGTCTGTCTGGTCTGTCTGTCGGGTCTGTCGGGTCTGGTCTGGTCTGGTCTGTCTGTCGGGTCTGTCGGGTCTGGTCTGTCTGTCGGGTCTGGTCTGTAGTCTGGTCTGGTCTGGTCTGGTCTGGTCTGGTCTGGTCTGTCTGTCTGTCTGTCGGGTCTGTCTGTCTGTCTGTCTGTCTGTCTGTCTGGTCTGTCGGGTCTGTCGGGTCTGTCGGGTCTGTCGGGTCTGTCGGGTCTGTCGGGTCTGTCTGGTCTGTCTGGTCTGTCTGGTCTGTCTGTCAGTCTGTCTGTCTGTCTGTCTGTCTGATTCACATCCTTCTTCCTTTAAGGCTGAATGGTGACTGGGGAGTGAATCTGAGGGACCAGGGAGATAAAACATAAAACCATATTAATGAATCTCTACTGTCTGGTAGTGGGTTGGTGGTAGTCAAGGTAGTCAGTCGTCTCTACGACAACATACTAAGAGCGAAACATAGCCAGTTGGTAGGGTATAAATAGAAGCTGTGGTGTGTGGGTGTGTGTGTGTGTGTGGTGTGGTGTGTGTGTGTCTTGTGCCAATCACATGCAGTATCCTACTCCTCGCCACTCAAATAAAAACAAGCCTGTGCCGCTTTGTCACGTCACCATGGCGACGAGGGGAACGTGACAAGGGCGGAGACGAGGCTTTTCTGTGAATGAGGAACACAAGGAGAGGTAGCGGACGGGAGGGAGGAGAGGTAGCGGACGGGAGGGAGGAGAGGTAGCGGACGGGAGGGAGGAGAGGTAGTGGACGGGAGGGAGGAGAGGTAGTGGAGAGGGAGGAGGAGAGGAGAGGTAGAAGAGGGGAGGGAGGAGAGGTAGCGGAGGGGAGGAGAGGTAGTGGAGGAGAGGGAGGAGAGGAGAGGTAGCGGACGGGAGGGGGAGGAGAGGTAGAAGAGAGGAGGAAGGAGAGAGGAGAGGTAGTGGAGGGGAGGGAGGAGAGGAGAGGTAGCGGACGGGGAGGGAGGTAGAGAGGGGATAATAAAAAATAATAATATATGCCATTTAGCAGACGCTTTTATCCAAAGGACTTACAGTCATGTGTGCATACATTCTACGTATGGGTGGGGAGGAGGGATCGAACCCACTACCCTGGCGTTAGGAAGCGCCATGCTCTACCAACTGAGCTACAGAAGGACCAGGGAAGGGGAGGAGAGGTAGCGGAGGGGAGGGAGGAGAGGGAGAGGTAGCGGAGGGAGGGAGGAGAGGTAGCGGAGGGGAGGGAGGAGAGGTAGGACGGGAGGGAGGAGAGGTAGCGGACGGGAGGGAGGAGAGGTAGCGGACAGGGAGGGAGGAGAGGTAGCGGACGGGAGGGAGGAGAGGTAGCGGGAGGGAGGAGGGAGGAGAGGTAGTGGAGGGGAGGTAGTGGAGGGGAGGTAGTAGAGGAGAGAGGTAGTGGAGGGGAGGTAGTAGAGGAGAGGTAGTGGAGGGAAGGGAGGAGAGGAGAGGTAGTGGAGGGGAGGTAGTAGAGGAGAGGTAGTGGAGGGGAGGTAGTAGAGGAGAGGTAGTGGAGGGGAGGTAGTAGAGAGAGGTAGTGGAGGGAAGGGAGGAGAGGAGAGGTAGTGGAGGGGAGGTAGTAGAGGAGAGGTAGTGGAGGGAAGGGAGGAGAGGAGAGGTAGTGGAGGGAGGGGAGGAGAGAGAGGTAGTGGAGGGGAGGTAGTAGAGGAGGTAGTGGAGGGAGGGAGGGAGAGGGAGGGAAGGGAGGAGAGGAGGTAGTGGAGGGGGAGGTAGTAGAGGAGAGGTAGTGGAGGGGAGGTAGTAGAGGAGAGGTAGTGGAGGGGAGGTAGTAGAGGAGAGGTAGTGGAGGGGAGGTAGTAGAGGAGAGGTAGTGGAGGGAAGGGAGGAGAGGAGAGGTAGTGGAGGGGAGGTAGTAGAGGAGAGGTAGTGGAGGGAAGGGAGGAGAGGAGAGGTAGTGGAGGGGAGGGAGGAGAGGTAGTGGAGGGGAGGTAGTAGAGGAGAGGTAGTGGAGGGGAGGTAGTAGAGGAGAGGTAGTGGAGGAGAGGGAGGAGAGGAGAGGTAGTGGAGGGGAGGTAGTAGAGGAGAGGTAGTGGAGGGGAGGTAGTAGAGGAGAGGTAGTGGAGGGGAGGTAGTAGAGGAGAGGTAGTGGAGGAGAGGTAGTGGAGGGGAGGTAGTAGAGGAGAGGTAGTGGAGGGGAGGTAGTAGAGGAGAGGTAGTGGAGGGGAGGTAGTAGAGGAGAGGTAGTGGAGGAGAGGAGGAGAGGAGAGGTAGTGGAGGGGAGGTAGTAGAGGAGAGGTAGTAGAGGAGAGGTAGTAGAGGAGAGGTAGTAGAGGAGAGGTAGTGGAGGAAGGGAGGAGAGGAGAGGTAGTGGAGGGAGGGAGGAGAGGAGAGGTAGTGGAGGAGGAGGAGAGGAGAGGTAGTGGAGGGGAGGGAGGAGAGGAGAGGAGTGGAGGGAGGAGAGGGAGAGGTAGTGGAGGGAAGGGAGGGAGGAGAGGTAGTGGAGGGGAGGGGAGGAGAGGAGAGGGAGGAGGAGAGGTAGTAGAGGGGAGGTAGTAGAGGGGAGGTAGTGGAGGAGAGGGAGGAGTGGGGAGGGAGAGGTAGTGGAGGTAGTGGAGGTAGTGGAGGTAGTGGAGGTAGTGGAGGTAGTGGAGGTAGTGGAGGTAGTGGAGAGGAGAGGAGAGGAGAGGAGAGGAGAGGAGAGGAGAGGAGAGGAGAGGAGAAGATGAAGGAACCCCCAGCTGACTCCTTGTGGGTTAATGCCAAATCAGTCAAGTGTTCCACAGGTAGTTTAATCAAGCCATTACCCAGGAGCCTGTGCTCTCATTAGCCAGCAGCACCAAAAGGTCACTGCTCCCAATGGGTGGGGCAGAACAGGGACAGCCAGTCTGAATACCCCCTCCTCAACATCATCCCACACCCCCTCCCCCTGCTCTGGCTCCCCTCCTCCTCCCCCTCCCCTCCTCTCCTCTCCCCCCTTCATCACCCTAAGTAATACATGAGTAATTCACTACAGTATTTACAAAGCATTAATAAACCCTTCAACCATACAGTATGTCCTATACTGAAAGAGACCATGACTCTCCCTCCTCCCTCCCTTCATCACCCTAAGTAACCCATGACTAATTCACTACAGTATTTACAAAGCATTAATAAACCCTTCAACCATACAGTATGTCCTATACTGAAAGAGACCATGACTCTCCCTCCTCCTCCCCTTCATCACCCTAAGTAACCCATGACTAATTCACTACAGTATTTACAAAGCATTAATAAACCCTTCAACCATACAGTATGTCCTATACTGAAAGAGACCATGACTCTCCCTCCTCCTTCCCTTCATCACCCTAAGTAACCCATGACTAATTCACTACAGTATTTACAAAGCATTAATAAACCCTTCAACCATACAGTATGTCCTATACTGAAAGAGACCATGACTCTCCCTCCTCCCTCCCTTCACCAAAAGAAAATCACCATTAGAATAAAGCATATAGTCGTATTGGCATAGAGCTGTAGGGTACAGATCTGCGTAGTGGCATAGAGCTGTAGGGTACAGATCTGCATAGTGGCATAGAGCTGTAGAGTACAGATCTGCGTAGTGGCATAGAGCTGTAGGGTACAGATCTACATAGTGGCATAGAGCTGTAGGGTACAGATCTGCATAGTGGAATAGAGCTGTAGAGTACAGATCTGCATAGTGGCATAGAGCTGTAGAGTACAGATCTGCGTAGTGGCATAGAGCTGTAGGGTACAGATCTGCATAGTGGAATAGAGCTGTAGAGTACAGATCTGCATAGTGGCATAGAGCTGTAGAGTACAGATCTGCATAGTGGCATAGAGCTGTAGGGTACAGATCTGCGTAGTGGCATAGAGCTGTAGAGTACAGATCTGCATAGTGGCATAGAGCTGTAGAGTACAGATCTGCATAGTGGAATAGAGCTGTAGAGTACAGATCTGCATAGTGGCATAGAGCTGTAGAGTACAGATCTGCATAGTGGCATAGAGCTGTATGGTACAGATCTGCGTAGTGGCATAGAGCTGTAGAGTACAGATCTGCGTAGTGGCATAGAGCTGTAGAGTACAGATCTGCGTAGTGGCATAGAGCTGTAGGGTACAGATCTGCGTAGTGGCGTAGAGCTGTAGGGTACAGATCTGCGTAGTGGCATAGAGCTGTAGAGTACAGATCTGCGTAGTGGCATAGAGCTATAGAGTACAGATCTGCATAGTGGCATAGAGCTGTAGAGTACAGATCTGCGTAGTGGCATAGAGCTGTAGAGTACAGATCTGCGTAGTGGCATAGAGCTGTAGAGTACAGATCTGCATAGTGGAATAGAGCTGTAGAGTACAGATCTGCATAGTGGCATAGAGCTGTAGAGTACAGATCTGCATAGTGGCATAGAGCTGTAGAGTACAGATCTGTGTAGTGGCATAGAGCTGGAGAGTACAGATCTGCATAGTGGCACAGAGCTGTAGAGTACAGATCTGCATAGTGGCATAGAGCTATAGAGTACAGATCTGCATAGTGGCATAGAGCTGTAGAGTACAGATCTGCATAGTGGAATAGAGCTGTAGAGTACAGATCTGCATAGTGGCATAGAGCTGTAGAGTACAGATCTGCATAGTGGCATAGAGCTGTAGAGTACAGATCTGCATAGTGGCATAGAGCTGTAGAGTACAGATCTGCGTAGTGGCATAGAGCTGTAGAGTACAGATCTGCATAGTGGCATAGAGATGTAGAGTACAGATCTGCATAGTGGCATAGAGCTGTAGAGTACAGATCTGCATAGTGGCACAGAGCTGTAGAGTACAGATCTGCATAGTGGCATAGAGATGTAGAGTACAGATCTGCGTAGTGGCATAGAGCTGTAGGGTAAAGATCTGCATAGTGGCACAGAGCTGTAGAGTACAGATCTGCATAGTGGCATAGAGCTATAGAGTACAGATCTGCATAGTGGCATAGAGCTGTAGAGTACAGATCTGCATAGTGGCACAGAGCTGTAGAGTACAGATCTGCATAGTGGCACAGAGCTGTAGAGTACAGATCTGCATAGTGGCACAGAGCTGTAGGGTACAGATCTGCATAGTGGCATAGAGCTGTAGAGTACAGATCTGCGTAGTGGCATAGAGCTGTAGAGTACAGATCTGCATAGTGGCACAGAGCTGTAGAGTACAGATCTGCATAGTGGCACAGAGCTGTAGAGTACAGATCTGCATAGTGGCACAGAGCTGTAGAGTACAGATCTGCATAGTGGCACAGAGCTGTAGGGTACAGATCTGCATAGTGGCATAGAGCTGTAGAGTACAGATCTGCGTAGTGGCATAGAGCTGTAGAGTACAGATCTGCATAGTGGCACAGAGCTGTAGAGTACAGATCTGCATAGTGGCACAGAGCTGTAGAGTACAGATCTGCATAGTGGCACAGAGGTGTAGAGTACAGATCTGCATAGTGGCATAGAGCTGTAGAGTACAGATCTGCATAGTGGCATAGAGCTGTAGAGTACAGGCTCTTACAGAAGTTGCACACATGGGGAACATTTTAAGTAGCCGGGGTCTTTAAGTAGCCGGGGTCTTTGCGCCCGGGGGTCTGTAAGCCCGGGTCTGTAAGTAGCCGGGGTCTTTAAGTAGCCCGGGGTCTTTAAGTAGCCTGGGGTCTGCATAAGTAGCCCGGGGTCTTTAAGTAGCCTGGGGTCTTTAAGTAGCCTGGGGTCTTTAAGTAGCCCGGGGTCTTTAAGTAGCCCGGGGTCTTTAAGTAGCCTGGGGTCTTTAAGTAGCCGGGGTCTTTAAGTAGCCTGGGGTCTTTAAGTAGCCTGGGGTCTTTAAGTAGCCCGGGGTCTTTAAGTAGCCCGGGGTCTTTAAGTAGCCGGGGTCCAGAGCCCGGGGTCTTTAAGTAGCCCGGGGTCTGTAAGTAGCCCGGGGTCTTTAGTAGCCTGGGGTCTTTAAGTAGCCTGGGGTCTTTAAGTAGCCTGGGGTCTTTAAGTAGCCTGGGGTCTTTAAGTAGCCCGGGGTCTTTAAGTAGCCCGGGTCTTTAAGTAGCCCAGGGTCTTTAAGTAGCCCGGGGTCTTTAAGTAGCCCGGGGTCTTTAAGTAGCCCGGGGTCTTTAAGTAGCCCGGGTCTGGGGAAAAACGTGTCATTTTATAAACGCATTTCATGCCATTCCAACGTCATTTTACACAACTGGAGACTTTGATTATTATTTTATACTGCACAAATGATGGAAAAGGTAGGCTACACTGACAAACTGAGAATCTGAGATCAATAAAAAAGACCTTGTCTTGAATCCATCTATAGCCCAGTCCAAGGTGTGTGGAGACACATATTGTAGGCTACAGTAGGAGGAGGAAATTATAGTCCTAAAATTGCTTTCCAGTTTTACTGACTCACTCCCTGTTGATGGCTGATGCGCTCGTGCCAAAAGCCTCTCTGTCTCTTATTTTATAAGTACAGCAGATTAATGTGTTGGTAGCCTACAGCAGAGAGTCTTCTCTTTTCAGCCGGAGCCATCTGCTTTCCAACCTGTGTTTTCCCTCGATTGTATTTGAAATATTGAGAAAGGCCTGTTTGGTCTGCATGCTGTTTGTTCACTGATAGATTTGCCGCTCGTTCCCGACAGTAGACTATTCCTTGTTATTGGGCTACAATCCACAGCTAGGCTATTCCTTGTTATTGGATTACAATCCACAGCTCGGCTATTCCTTGTTACTGGGCTACAATCCACAGCTAGGCTATTCTTTGTTATTGGATTACAATCCACAGCTCGGCTATTCCTTGTTATTGGGCTACAATCCACAGCTCGGCTATTCCTTGTTATTGGATTACAATCCACAGCTAGGCTATTCCTTGTTATTGGATTACAATCCACAGCTCGGCTATTCCTTGTTATTGGATTACAATCCACAGCTAGGCTATTCCTTGTTATTGGATTACAATCCACAGCTAGGCTATTCCTTGTTATTGGATTACAATCCACAGCTAGGCTATTCCTTGTTATTGGATTACAATCCACAGCTAGGCTATTCCTTGTTATTGGATTACAATCCACAGCTAGGCTATTCCTTGTTATTGGCTACAATCCACAGCTAGGCTATTCCTTGTTATTGGATTACAATCCACAGCTAGGCTATTCCTTGTTATTGGGCTACAATCCACAGCTAGGCTATTCCTTGTTATTGGATTACAATCCACAGCTAGGCTATTCCTTGTTATTGGATTACAATCCACAGCTAGGCTATTCCTTGTTATTGCCAACCACAGCGCCAGGGCTACAATCCACAGCTAGGCTATTCCTTGTTATCGGGCTACAATCCACAGCTAGGCTATTCCTTGTTATTGGGCTACAATCACAGCAGCCTTGTTAGGCTATTAGGCTATTCCTTGTTACTGGGCTACAATCCACAGCTAGGCTATTCCTTGTTATTGGGCTACAATCCACAGCTAGGCTATTCCTTGTTATCGGGCTACAATCCACAGCTAGGCTATTCCTTGTTATCGGGCTACAATCCACAGCTAGGCTATTCCTTGTTACTGGGCTACAATCAACAGCTAGGCTATTCCTTGTTACTGGGCTACAAGCAACAGCTAGGCTATTCCTTGTTACTGGGCTACAATCAACAGCTAGGCTATTCCTTGTTACTGGGCTACAATCCACAGCTAGGCTATTCCTTGTTACTGGGCTACAATCCACAGCTAGGCTATTCCTTGTTATTGAGTTACAATCAACAGCTTGGCTATTCCTTTATATTGGGCTACAATCCACAGCTCGGCTATTCCTTTATATTGGGCTACAATCCACAGCTAGGCTATTCCTTGTTATTGAGTTACAATCAACAGCTAGGCTATTCCTTTATGTTGGGCTACAATCCACAGCTAGGCTATTCCTTTATATTGGCTACAATCCACAGCTTGGCTATTCCTTTATGTTGGGCTACAATCCACAGCTATGGAAATGTAAAATAAATAAGCTATGGATCATCTGTGGCTTAATTATAGGCCTTCTGGTGGTGTAGTATTCTGAATGATTTCATTTATTTCTGAACAGACAACAGTACTTATATAACTTGGGCTAATGTATTACAAGGTATCAGGACTGTTGCAGTTTCTCCAGAATCGTGCAGCTGTGATTCTATAAGGAAACAAATGATGAATTGCAACGCTGGAGAGACGAGAGTCGCAGGCTCATGTCTATCAGAGCAGAGAGGGAGAGAGATCGTAGAAAAGTGAATTCAATTTTAGTTATGTGAGAGAGAGATACAGGCACGGTTGTCATACAGCCACGGCCACCCGTTGGTCTCACACATACACAGTGGCGACCCGTCATTCAAGGCAGCCCATTTGAATTAAATACATTTTTTGGGGGGGTCTTGCCTGTTCCGCATTTTATTTTGGTGTTAATATGTGTCACATATCAGTTTGTAAACAATGTAAAAAATATATATATGTATATATATATAATTGGGTTCATAAAGCCGCATACAAACATGGTCTCTTTTTGCTTTCTTAAGGCAGCTCCAACATGCAGGTGTTTCAGACTAGCTCAGTGCTTTCTTAAGGCAGCTCCAACATGCAGGTGTTTCAGACTAGCTCAGTGCTTTCTGTGGTGGTGGGAAAGGCAGCAGAAAATATGGAAAGTTGCACCGTGATTGGCTCAGTGTTCTGTCACTCATGGGGACACCTCGTCACCGCCAAGTCAAAAGGGTAGACCACGAAAATTCTATCCCCTTTGGTGCTGCCATAGAGTTACATTAGAAGTGCCCATCCAAGAAGGCTCTAGGACATTGGGCGGCCTAGTGGTTAGAGCGTTGGACTAGTAACCGGAAGGTTGCGAGTTCAAACCCCCCAGCTGACAAGGTACAAATCTGTCGTTCTGACCCTGAACAGGCAGTTAACCCACTGTTCCCAGGCCGTCATTGAAAATAAGAATATGTTCTTAACTGACTTGCCTGGTTAAATAAAGGTAAAATAAAAAATAAGAATGTGTTCTGACTTGTCTGGTTAAATAAAGGTAAAATTAAAAATAATAATTGGCCACAGATAAAATGACATCAAATCACATAACAGGCAGCTTTAACCCAGGTGGTTCCCAGGCCGTCAATGAAAATAAGAATCTGACTTGCCTAGTTAAATAAGGTGAAAAATATATCTTTTTAATCATACTTTCAAAACCTATCTAGCAGTCATCATCATGAATCGAGTCGGCAATCTACTGGCAAATCCTTTTTAATCATTGTCATATGAAGACAAATAATGAAGAGAAAGTATAGATAAAATCCAATGCTCATCGGCCATTGGACATAAACATTACACAACAAGTTGGAAATCGCAAATTCAACAATTAGTGGTTTGAAGGAATCAGTGGCCATCTGCAAGCATTGCAAAGCAATCATTAGCCTGCTCTTCAGTGGAGTGGCTGTGTGGTCCCAAGTCTAAGATTACGGGTCTCTTTTCCTAGTTTAAAATTATAAACATTCAACATTGGCCATGCTGTCAATGAAGCATGATTTGTGCCGCGCCTCAACTCAACCGTTAACTCTGAACTGCAAAACTAACTTTAGTGAGTTCAAGACAACTGGGAACTCGGGGAAAAATGAGCTACGACTGGGAAAATACGTTTCGAACTTTCACTCAACTCGGAATTGTAAACCAGGGAACTCTGGCCGCTTTCTGGAGCTACAACCTGAAGGTCACTGACGTCATCATGATTCATATTTTCTTTATGTTCCAGTTCCCAGTTTTGAGTTCCCAGTTTGTCAACGAAGGACCACCGCGCTACCTTCCTGTTCAAGTGAGCACGGCACAACAAGGTGAGTCCAAAAATGTGTGCATGCTGCTGCATAAATGATCTAATATATTAAGGAGATGTATAGTGTGTAGACTGTAGCTAAGAAATTAATACCAGGTGTATATTGTGTAGTAAACTGTTAGTAGCTCATGTGTCTCACCCTGATAATTTGGTCTATATTCACCTCTTAATTTCACCTACTGTTCTGACTTGGTGGTGCACATGTAGCCTATAACCTGTTTTAGAGAAATGTAGTCATTGAATATTGTAAGAGCTTTCATTGTCTGCTTATATATGCCCCCTTTATTTATCCTACACTTCTGAGTTGGTGTACAGGGAGAACATTGTAAGAATGGCCCATGTTCTGAATTCTGTCGCTGTACATTTCAAAAGTGCCAGACAAGGTTCCGCTGATATCCAGGTATAGCAGTGGTAGGTGTTGGGACTCTGCTGATATCCAGGTATAGCAGTGGTAAGGTGTTGGGACTCTGCTGATATCCAGGTATAGTAGTGGTAAGGTGTTGGGACTCTGCTGATATCCAGGTATAGCAGTGGTAAGGTGTTGGGACTCTGCTGATATCCAGGTATAGCAGTGGTAAGGTGTTGGGACTCTGCTGATATCCAGGTATAGCAGTGGTAAGGTGTTGGGACTCTGCTGATATCCAGGTATAGCAGTGGTAAGGTGTTGGGACTCTGCTGATATCCAGGTATAGCAGTGGTAAGGTGTTGGGACTCTGCTGATATCCAGGTATAGCAGTGGTAAGGTGTTGGGACTCTGCTGATATCCAGGTATAGCAGTGGTAGGTGTTGGGACTCTGCTGATATCCAGGTATAGCAGTGGTAAGGTGTTGGGACTCTGCTGATATCCAGGTATAGTAGTGGTAAGGTGTTGGGACTCTGCTGATATACAGGTATAGCAGTGGTAAGGTGTTGGGACTCTGCTGATATCCAGGTATAGCAGTGGTAAGGTGTTGGGACTCTGCTGATATCCAGGTATACAGTGGTAAGGTGTTGGGACTCTGCTGATATCCAGGTATAGCAGTGGTAAGGTGTTGGGACTCTGCTGATATACAGGTATAGCAGTGGTAAGGTGTTGGGACTCTGCTGATATCCAGGTATAGCAGTGGTAAGGTGTTGGGACTCTGCTGATATCCAGGTATAGCAGTGGTAAGGTGTTGGTCTCTGCTGATATCCAGGTATAGCAGTGGTAAGGTGTTGGGACTCTGCTGATATCCAGGTATAGCAGTGGTAAGGTGTTGGGACTCTGCTGATATCCAGGTATAGCAGTGGTAAGGTGTTGGGACTCTGCTGATATCCAGGTATAGCAGTGGTAAGGTGTTGGGACTCTGCTGATATCCAGGTATAGTAGTGGTAAGGTGTTTTCTGCTGATATCCAGGTATAGTAGTGGTAAGGTGTTGGGACTCTGCTGATATCCAGGTATAGCAGTGGTAAGATGTTGAACTCTGCTATATCCCAGGTGATAGAAACAAGAGTGGTACAGGCTGTTGGGACTCTGCTGATATCCAGGTATAACAGTGGTGCAAAGGTGTTGACTCTGCTGATATCCAGGTATAGTAGTGGTTCAGAATATTAGGGCCTCTGCTGATAATAGCATGGTAATTGGGACTCCATGATATCCAGGTATAGCAGTGGTAAGGTGTTGGGACTCTGCTGATATCCAGGTATAGCAGTGGTAAGGTGTTGGGACTCTGCACACATATCCAGGTATAGCAGTGGTAAGGTGTTGGGACTCTGCTGATTTTAGCAGTTTTTTTTTGCTGATATCCAGGTATAGCAGTGGTAAGTCTTTGGGACTCTGCCCACTGATATCCAGGATCTTGGTAAATTTGGGACTTGCTTATCCAAAACAGTGGAAACAAGAGTGTTGGGATCCTGCTGAATCCAGGTATAGCAGTGATTAAGGTGTTGGGACTCTGCTGATATCCAGGTATAGCAGTTCAAGGTGTTGATCTTTTTCTCACTAACCCTTCAGGTTAGCAGTGAATCAAGGTGTTGGGACTCTGCTGATATCCAGGATATATTAGTGGTAAGGATTGGGCTCTGCTGATATCCAGGTATAGTAGTGGTAAGGTTTTGAAGATATCCAGGTATAGTAGTGGTAAGGACCTCCTGATATCCAGGTATTCAGTGGTAAGGTGTTCAGTTGGTTGCTGATATCCAGGTATAGCAGTGGACACACACACACACACACACACACACACACTGATATACACACACACACTGCACACACACACACACACACAATCACACACACACACACACTTCACACTTTCACACCTTAAACTCAGACAATCCAACAGTCATAAGAAAAAGTTGTACACATTCAACATGCTTTTTTGATAAGGATCTTTAAACATTACTTTGTTTTGGTATCCCATCCCAGTTTACATGCTAAAATCGCCACTGCACAATCATGTAGGTCACAGTGTTTCATAACCTCCCCGACCTCAATCAACAGTTCCTCCAAGGCAAGGGCTGAAAACTGCCATCCTTAACTGCAGTTTTGGTGTCTACTAAACATGAACAGAGGACAGAGGACAACACAGAAAGAGTCATTGATCTGCTTTTATTGGCATTCAACCCCTGTTTTTTTAAGCTTTGCAAAAAGGGTACAATTTTTTTGTGCCAAGTCATTCAACCCCTGGTTCCTTTGGTTCTTTGAAATGAAGTCATTCAACCCTGTTCCTCCCACGAGCAATCAGATTCTGAAAAAATCCATGTCAAGATCTGATTGATTGGTCAAAGACCAATTAGTGAAAAACCATCCAGATTGGGCTAGAAACAGGATATATTAGTGAGCTTAATGAAGTCATTATGATTCAGGACAAAAGTCCTGGTTTTTTGCCTTTTTACAAAGACACACACACACACACACACACACACACACACACACACACACACACACACACACACAGTTCCACACACACACACACACACACACACACACACACTTTGGTACACACACACACACACCAATAAAAACAGCTAAATCTTAGTGCAAGTCATACGCAAAAGTTGTACAACTTACAATCAACATGCAGGGTCAGGGATGATAACATTAAACATGGACTGTTAGTTGTATCCCAAATAGCACCCTATTCCCTATATTGTGCACTATGTAGGAACAGGGTTCTATTTGGGACACAGTCAATCCTCTCCTCAGACTCTACAGTTCCTCCAAGCCTGAGGAGCCCAAACTGCCAAGCTCTCTGACTGCAGTGATTGAGTCTACTAAACATGAACAGACAGACAGACTGACTACAACACAGTGTAACTAAAGTGAGTCATTGCCTGCTTACTGCCAACTCATTCAACCCCTGGTTCCTTTTGCCTGCTTACTGCCAAGTCATTCAACCCCTGGTTCATTTGGTAGCTTACTGCCAAGTCATTCAACCCCTGGTTCCTTTTGCCTGCTTACTGCCAACTCATTCAACCCCTGGTTCCTTTTGCCTGCTTACTGCCAAGTCATTCAACCCCTGGTTCCTTTTGCCTGCTTACTGCCAACTCATTCAACCCCTGGTTCATTTGGTAGCGTACTGCCAAGTCATTCAACCCCTGGTTCCTTTTTCCTGCTTTCTGCCAAGTCATTCAACCCCTGGTTCCTTTGGTAGCTTACTGCCAAGTCATTCAACCCCTGGTTCCTTTGGTAGCTTACTGCCAACTCATTCAACCCCTGGTTCGTTTGGTAGCTTACTGCCAAATCATTCAACCCCTGGTTCGTTTGGTAGCGTACTGCCAAGTCATTCAACCCCTGGTTCGTTTGGTAGCTTACTGCCAAATCATTCAACCCTGGTTCGTTTGGTAGCGTACTGCCAAGTCATTCAACCCCTGGTTCGTTTGGTAGCTTACTGCCAAGTCATTCAACCCTGGTTCGTTTGGTAGCTTACTGCCAACTCATTCAACCCCTGGTTGGTTTGGTAACCAGCCAAAGTCCTGACTTCTTTCCTCTCAGTGCCACTGTCTGCAGTCATTCTAACCTCATCCCCAGGCTCAGGCTCAGAGAGAGAAGGCTGGGTTTACATTGGTCCTAAATGGTACCTAATTACTTTTGGCCACACTTTTTCCTTCGCACACTACTTTTAGTCACCCTATTCCCTTAGTGGACAAAAGTAGAGCACTACATGGGGAATAGGGTGCCACTTTAAATGCAGACACATGCGATCGTGCATCACTGTTCAAAGCTGTGCTCCTGTTGCCATAGAACCCAGTCAGTAAACATAGAGGCGTGTTAAAGACACAGGACGGAGGGATGCAGTGGTGTTACCATGGAGCTGGGGGGAGAGGAGTACCTGTGGTGTAGCGGGAGAGAGGTCTGTTCTAGACAGCAGGGAGGAGGAGAGGGGGGGTGAGGAGGGGACGGAGGAGAGGAGGTGACGGAGGGGACGGAGGAGAGGAGGAGGAGGAGAGGAGGGGACGGAGGAGAGGAGGGGATCGAGGAGAGGAGGGGACGGAGGAGAGGAGGGGACAGAGGAGAGGAGGGGACGGAGAGAGGAGGGGACAGAGGAGAGGGAGGGGACGGAGGAGAGGAGGGGACGGAGGAGGGAGGGGACGAGGAGGAGAGGAGGGGACAGAGGAGAGGAGGGGACGGAGGAGAGAGGAGGGGAGAGGGAGGGACGGAGGAGAGGAGGAGAGAGAGGAGGGGACGGAGGGGAGAGGAGAGGAGGGGACAGAGGAGAGGAGGGGAGGAGGAGGGAGGGGACAGAGGAGAGGAGGGAGAGAGGGAGGGGAGGGGACGGGAGGAGAGGAGGGGAGAGGAGAGGAGGGACAGAGGAGAGGAGGGGACAGAGGAGAGGAGGGGGAGAGAGGAGGGGACAGAGGAGAGGAGGGGACGGAGGAGAGGAGGGGACAGAGGAGAGGAGGGAGAGGAGGGAGGGACGGAGGAGAGGAGGGGAGAGAGGAGGGACGGGGACAGAGGGAGGAGGGGGAGGGAGAGGGAGGGGACGGAGGAGAGGAGGGGACAGAGGAGAGGAGGGGACAGAGGAGGGGGGGACGGAGGAGAGGAGGGGACAGAGGGAGGGGACGGAGGAGAGGAGGGGAGGAGGAGAGGAGGGGACAGAGGAGAGGAGGGAGGAGAGGAGGGGGGAGGAGAGGAGGGGAGGAGGAGAGGGGAGGGAGGGGGACGGAGGAGAGGAGGGGACAGAGGAGAGGAGGGGACAGAGGAGAGGAGGGGACGGAGGGAGGAGGGGGAGGAGAGGAGGGGACAGAGGAGAGGGAGAAGAGAGGAAAGGGAGGAGAGGAGAGGAGGGGATGGAGATGAGAGGGAGGGGACGGAGGAGAGGGGAGGGGACAGAGGAGAGGGGGGACTGGGAGAGGATGATGAGGAGAGGATGAGGATGATCGAGGAGAGGAGGGGACCACAGAGAATTTGAAGAGGAGGGGACAAGAGGAGAGGGAGGGACGATTTGAGGAGAGAGGAGGGGACGGAGGAGAGATATCACACACAATGGGACGGAGAGAGAGAGGAGAGGGAGGAAAGAGGAGAAGAGGGAGACGTTTGGGGAGGATGAGGAGGGAACGGAGGAGAGGAGGGGAAAGAGGAGGGGCAGGAAGACAGGAAGAGTTGAATGCCCTACAGTACCCTCAAAGGTATAAACACACTATCTACAGAAGAACACAAGATGAGAAGGTTGGATTTCAACACTTCTGAAGTTAGCTAGAAATAACAGGCAACTATTAACATAATATGATCTCATGTCAATAAATGAGATGAATGATGATGATGATGATGATGATGATGATGATGATGATGATGATGATGATGATGATGATGATGACCACAGAGAATTTGAAGAAATTCTCAAAAGGACCAAGACATTCCCGATTTGTAGTCTGAGAGGTGCACGTCTGAAAAGTAATATCACACACAATGGGACTAGAGAGTTTAATGGACCAACTGAAAAGAAAAGAGACCTCACACAGACGTTTGGGCTTTCTGTCCCAAAGGAGTCATTTAGTCTTTCTGTTCCTCTTCATCACAGTAGAGGTTCTCTTTGTGAGTGATGATGAGGCTATGTCTCTAGAATAGACTTGGACAGGTGTAGATCCTCTCACACTTGCTGTAAAGTGACTTTTACGAAAGTTAAACTCATTATTTAAGTCTGTGATTGTTTTGCCTATCTTTGGAATAGAAAATAGCAAGAATGTTATTTCGTCTTTAGTATACAAACACGTGTTTACATTAACATAGTTTTAAAAACAGGCAACTATTAACATAATATCGATCTCATGTCAATAAACTGAGACTGGGAACTTTTCCAGCCAGACACTTTGCCTTGCTACTGTATCGATCGTTCACAGCTTTGCATTCAGTAACTGCAACACTGTGTCGACTATAAAGTCTAGAGCGCTCCTTCACAGTGTTCTCGTTCTAGAGTTGTAGTCATTTACCTTTGGGTTCAGCACCAGTTGCTGTTCATCAAAGTGCAGCAGAGCCACGGAGTTCGATTCGGAATTATTGACGAATATCTGCAGACACGGATACAGCGAGGTCCCCTTGCAGTCCGCCCCGCACGTGAACACGCACTCGAACATCTTACTCCGGTCTGAGCACGGACACCACCGTGCAGTTGGCCGGTTTGCTCTGCATGCTCTGTAGAGTTGGACTGAGCCAGCAGAACCCACTGCAGGATAAAGAGGGACAGGATGCCACAGACGATGAGGAACAGTCCTAGTCGGATACATCTTATCCTCCGCCTCCGAGTACTGTCTGACACCCTCATTTTCGCCATTATGCTCCATTCTTCGGTCTAAAAAGAGCTGAAAGTGACGAGAGAGAGAGCTGGAGAGGGGTTTCCATTCTCTGCGCTGTGTTTGCCCCAAACACTGGCAGCCTCTAGGAAAACGTCCCTTACTCACTCAACCGGCCTCCGCGCCCTCCCTTCTGCATGGAGAACGTTTTGCGAAAGCGGAGCAGCTGCGGTCCAGCCTGTGCCTAAACACCCCTCCTCCCCTCATGTAAGGGCTCTTAATGCGCGTGATATCTACTTCATATCACAACGGTCCGTAGAGATTTGGATTTTGCTGAAAGGCTCTGATGTTGCATCTGGGATTAGGTTCGGAGTAAATGCCCCTCCCTTTACTGGCGATCAGATGATGCGCTGCAGTAAGGTCCATTAACCGTGGCTCCGACATCCACCACTTCTGTGGACAAACTGGTTTCTACTGTTGCCCCTTTACTGTCTGATGGAGCCGTTTATGTAAGGGCTTTCTCTGCTCACGGTGCCGAGAGGTCTGAGGACCAGCCTGATATAGCCTGAGGCGAGGATCTTTCTACAGTTAAAAATAGTTTCTCTTCTGTTTTGACACCATTAAATGTTACCAACTTTTCAGTTTACGCTGATTGACGGTATTGTTTTGACGCATCACTCCAGGATGCACCTGTTGACAGACTAGGCTAAGCTAGTTACTGTTAACACATTCAATAACACAAATAATGGCCTACGTCATTAAGCTTTGGGACACATGATAACTACTGTTACAGTCTTAACCAGCATCTTAACCTCCTCCCCATACAAAAACAAAGCATCTTATAGTTGACCAATCAAAAAGCAAGCATTATGCCATCCCGAGTTTTAGCGTAATCAGCAATGCCCGCATCAACGATTACGGTGGTGTACGGCGCTCGGTGGTAACCTTCCCCAGTGCACGTGGCAGAAAAGCCTAAAGTCAGCATAGTCTCCATCTGTTCACTTCCTAGATGCACAGAATCATTTTGGGCTTCCCCAGGCTCTGTAAGGGTCAGCATTAACACATAGAAACATTCAGCATCATAAACACACCAGGCTCTGTTACAGGGTCGTTGTATGTAAGGGCCATTAACCAGCGGTTTCCATTCACTGCATCTTTATAAACACCCAGTTTACTGTCTGACATTGTTTTGTTTGAGAGAGAGAGAAATGATTGGAACCTATCTTGTCAACTTTGACCTTTTTATCTTTTAATGGAAAATGACAAATGTTTATCAAGTGTTGTGTTGAAATAATCTGGAAACTGTTTTCATAAAAGTAATGACTATTTTATATTAATTAAAGATTTCTAGATGATGCTTACATTTGATGCAGGGACAAATCAGTATCACTACTACTACTACTACTACTACTACAATCAACCTTGTCACATCAGCATCTTAACCTCCTCCCCAGGCTCTGTTACTCCTCCCCAGGCTCTGTCACAGGGTCAGCATCTTAACCTCCTCCCCAGGCTCTGTTACAGGGTCAGCATCTTAACCTCCTCCCCAGGCTCTGTCACAGGGTCAGCATCTTAACCTCCTCCCCAGGCTCTGTTACAGGGTCAGCATCTTAACCTCCTCCCCAGGCTCTGTTACAGGGTCAGCATTAACCTCCTCCCCAGGCTCTGTCACAGGGTCAGCATCTTAACCTCCTCCCCAGGCTCTGTCACAGGGTCAGCATCTTAACCTCCTCCCCAGGCTCTGTTACAGGGTCAGCATCTTAACCTCCTCCCCAGGCTCTGTCACAGGGTCAGCATCTTAACCTCCTCCCCAGGCTCTGTTACAGGGTCAGCATCTTAACCTCCTCCCCAGGCTCTGTCACAGGGTCAGCATCTTAACCTCCTCCCCAGGCTCTGTTACAGGGTCAGCATCTTAACCTCCTCCCCAGGCTCTGTCACAGGGTCAGCATCTTAACCTCCTCCCCAGGCTCTGTTACAGGGTCAGCATCTTAACCTCCTCCCCAGGCTCTGTTACAGGGTCAGCATCTTAACCTCCTCCCCAGGCTCTGTTACAGGGTCAGCATCTTAACCTCCTCCCCAGGCTCTGTTACAGGGTCAGCATCTTAACCTCCTCCCCAGGCTCTGTTACAGGGTCAGCATCTTAACCTCCTCCCCAGGCTCTGTCACAGGGTCAGCATCTTAACCTCCTCCCCAGGCTCTGTCACAGGGTCAGCATCTTAACCTCCTCCCCAGGCTCTGTTACAGGGTCAGCATCTTAACCTCCTCCCCAGGCTCTGTTACAGAGACGGCTGGACTGGGGATGCGATGAGTTGTGCCCCAATTCCAATCTCTGTCTCTATCCACACATGCCCAGTTTGTTGTCCCTAATATGTGAATATAACAGAGGTGATTAAAGTAACCTTCCCTGGACCTGATGACTGGCCTAGTCTTTAGCTCAGAGGGCTATTGTGCCTTGCGGAATACCATGATTCAAACCCGGATTCAGTTGGAAACATAAGAATTAGAATAGCAGAAACTGAGCATGACTTGTACCTTGGCTGCATCTGTAGACTTACCTCGCCGCCAGGCTCCACTGCTATACCGGCATATAGAGAGAGACGGCTGGACTGGGGAGGATATGTAGACTTACCTCGCCGCCAGGCTCCACTGCTATACCGGCATATAGAGAGAGACGGCTGGACTGGGGAGGATATGTAGACTTACCTCGCCGCCAGGCTCCACTGCTATACCGGCATATAGAGAGACACTATAACAGTGACAAACAGTGTCCCCAAACTGTTACCGGCATATAGATTGCACTATAACCTCCAA
The DNA here is from genome assembly GCF_023373465.1 of Oncorhynchus keta. Classification (NCBI taxonomy): domain Eukaryota; kingdom Metazoa; phylum Chordata; class Actinopteri; order Salmoniformes; family Salmonidae; genus Oncorhynchus; species Oncorhynchus keta. The sequence goes on from NW_026288110.1 coordinate 57,036, forward strand.
ACAGAGTCCCAAACTGTTAGGTTCCAACAGCAGAGTCCCAACAACCACTGCTATACCTGGATATCAGCAGAGTCCCAACACCTTACCACTGCTATACCTGGATATCAGCAGAGTCCCAACACCTTACCACTGCTATACCTGGATATCAGCAGAGTCCCAACACCTTACCACTGCTATACCTGGATATCAGCAGAGTCCCAACACCTTACCACTGCTATACCTGGATATCAGCAGAGTCCCAACACCTTACCACTGCTATAAACACCTTACCACTGCTATAC
>NW_026288111.1:0-11155 GCF_023373465.1 Oncorhynchus keta
AGCAGACGCTCTTAACCAGAGCGACTTAAATAGTTATCACTGTTCTAGAACACATTCTAGTTATCACTGTTCTAGAATTACTCCTAGTTATCACTGTTCTAGAATACCAACATCACTGATGTACACATTCTCATATCACTGTTCTAGAACACATTCTAGTTATCACTGTTCTAGGAACACCAACATCACTGATGTACAACACATTCTAGTTAGCAATTGCCCTTAAACACATTCTAGTTATCACTGTTCTAGAACATCAACATTACTGGATGTACAAACACATTCTAGTTAATACTGTTCTAGAACACATTCTAGTTACCGTTCTAGAACAATTCAAATATTACTGATGTACAACACATTCTAGTTATCACTGTTCTAGAACACATTCTAGTTATCACTGTTCTAGAACACATTCTAGTTATCACTGTTCTAGAACACCAGTTATCACTGTTCTAGAAACATTCTACTGTTATACATTTACATTTAAACATAACCAGAGCCACTTAAATGATGAACACATTCTAGTTATCACTGTTCTAGAACATCAAACATTACTGATGTTCTAGAACACATTCTAGTTATCACTGTTCTAGAACACATTCTAGTTATCACTGTTCTAGAACACCACCATCACTGTTCTAGAACACATTCTAGTTATCACTATTCTAGAACACCAACATTACTGATGTACAACACATTCTAGTTATCACTGTTCTAGAACACATTCTAGTTATCACTGTTCTAGAACACATTCTAGTTATCACTGTTCTAGAACACATTCTAGTTATCACTGTTCTAGAACACATACTAGTTATCACTGTTCTAGAATACCAATATCACTGATGTACAACACATTCTAGTTATCACTGTTCTAGAACACATTCTAGTTATCACTGTTCTAGAATCTAGATTACACACGTTCTAGAACACTTTCTAATTATCACTGTTCTAGAACACATTCTAGTTATCACCGTTCTAGAACACATTCTAGTTATCACTGTTCTAGAACACCACCATCACTGTTGTAGAACACATTCTCGTTATCACTATTCTAGAACAAATATCACTGATCTACAAACACATTCTAGTTATCACTGTTCTAGAACACATTCTAGTTATCACTGTTCTAGAATACATTCAACATCACTGTTCTAGAACACATTCTAGTTATCACTGTTCTAGAACACATACTAGTTATCACTGTTCTAGAATACCAACATCACTGATGTACAACACTGTTCTAGAACACATTCTAGTTATCACTGTTCTAGAATACCAACATCACTGATGTACAACACATTCTCGTTATCACTGTTCTAGAACACATTCTAGTTATCACTGTTCTAGAATACCAACATCACTGATGTACAACACGTTCTAGAACACTTTCTAATTATCACTGTTCTAGAACACATTCTAGTTATCACCGTTCTAGAACACATTCTAGTTATCACTGTTCTAGAACACCACCATCACTGTTCTAGAACACATTCTCGTTATCACTGTTCTAGAATACCAACATCACTGATGTACAACACGTTCTAGAACACTTTCTAATTATCACTGTTCTAGAACACATTCTAGTTATCACCGTTCTAGAACACATTCTAGTTATCACTGTTCTAGAACATCAACATTACTGATGTACAACACATTCTAGTTATCACTGTTCTAGAACACATTCTAGTTATCACTGTTCTCGAACACATTCTAGTTATCAGTCCTTCTGTTCTAGAACACTGAAGTGGGTTTCTAGAACACATGACTGTTAACTGTTCGCTATTATAACTGACATTCTAGTTATCACTGTTCTAGAACACATTCTAGTTATCACTGTTCTAGAACACATTCTAGTTATCACTGTTCTAGAACACATTCTAGTTATCACTGTTCTAGAACACATTCTAGTTATCACTGTTCTAGAATACCAACATCACTGATGTACAACACATTCTCGTTATCACTGTTCTAGAACACATTCTAGTTATCACTGTTCTAGAATACCAACATCACTGATGTACAACACATTCTCGTTATCACTGTTCTAGAACACATTCTAGTTATCACTGTTCTAGAATACCAACATTACTGATGTACAACACATTCTCGTTATCACTGTTCTAGAACACATTCTAGTTATCACTGTTCTAGAACACCAACATCACTGATGTAAAACACATTCTAGTTATCACTGTTCTAGAACACCAACATCAACTGTTCTAGTTATAGCTGTTCTTTGTTAATATTGATGTGGGGTGTGCGTGCGACCCACCCTGTAGTGCCTTGAATCCCTGTAGTGGAACTCTGGTAGAACCGGTAACAAACTGCAGTAGTCGTCCTCTCCTCTCCTCAGTGAAGCTCTCTACAGCCTCCCAGAACCAGCAAACCACATTACTGTCTACAGCACAGTGCTTCAAACGGGTGTTAGACTTCCAATCTGCTAGGTCTATCTTCCCCAGGCCTCCGATTATCAACTAGGGAGAGACAGGGAGACAGGCCTCCGATTATACACTAGAGAGAGACAGGCCTCCGATTATACACTAGAGAGAGACAGGCCTCCGATTATACACTAGAGAGAGACAGGGAGACAGGCCTCCGATTATACACTAGAGAGAGACAGGCCTCCGATTATACACTAGAGAGAGACAGGCCTCCGATTATACACTAGAGAGAGACAGGGAGACAGGCCTCCGATTATACACTAGAGAGAGACAGGGAGACAGGCCTCCGATTATACACTAGAGAGAGACAGGGAGACAGGCCTCCGATTATACACTAGAGAGACAGGCCTCCGATTATACACTAGAGAGAGACAGGCCTCCGATTATACACTAGAGAGACAGGGAGACAGGCCTCCGATTATACACTAGAGAGAGACAGGGAGACAGGCCTCCGATTATACACTAGAGAGAGACAGGGAGACAGGCCTCCGATTATACACTAGAGAGAGACAGGGAGACAGGCCTCCGATTATACACTAGAGAGACAGGGAGACAGGCCTCCGATTATACACTAGAGAGAGACAGGGAGACAGGCCTCGATTATACACTAGAGAGACAGGAGACAGGCCTCCGATTATACACTAGAGACAGGAGACAGGCCTCCGATTATACACTAGAGACAGGGAGACAGGCCTCCGATTATACACTAGAGAGAGACAGGCCTCCGATTATACACTAGAGTGAGACAGGGAGACAGGCCTCCGATTATACACTAGAGAGAGACAGGGAGACAGGCCTCCGATTATACACTAAAGAGAGACAGGGAGACAGGCCTCCGATTATACACTAGAGAGAGACAGGCCTCCGATTATACACTAGAGAGAGACAGGGAGACAGGCCTCCGATTATACACTAGAGAGAGACAGGCCTCCGATTATACACTAGAGAGAGACAGGAGACAGGCCTACACTAGAGAGAGATTATACACTAGAGAGAGACAGGCCTCCGATTATACACTAGAGAGACAGGGAGACAGGCCTCCGATTATACACTAGAGAGAGACAGGGAGACAGGCCTCCGATTATACACTAGAGAGAGACAGGGAGACAGGCCTCCGATTATACACTAGAGAGAGACAGGGAGACAGGCCTCCGATTATACACTAGAGAGAGACAGGGAGACAGGCCTCCGATTATACACTAGAGAGACAGGGAGACAGGCCTCCGATTATACACTAGAGAGAGACAGGGAGACAGGCCTCCGATTATACACTAGAGAGAGACAGGAGACAGGCCTCCGATTATACGATTAGAGAGACAGGAGACAGGCCTCCGATTATACACTAGAGACAGGCCTCCGATTATACACTAGGGAGAGACAGGGAGACAGGCCTCCGATTATACACTAGAGAGAGGCAGGGAGACAGGCCTCCGATTATACACTAGAGAGAGGCAGGGAGACAGGCCTCCGATTATACACTAGAGAGAGACAGGGAGACAGGCCTCCGATTATACACTAGAGAGAGACAGGGAGACAGGCCTCCGATTATACACTAGAGAGACAGGCCTCCGATTATACACTAGGGAGAGACAGGGAGACAGGCCTCCGATTATACACTAGAGAGACAGGCCTCCGATTATACACTAGAGAGACAGGGAGACAGGCCTCCGATTATACACTAGACAGGAGACAGGCCTCCGATTATACACTAGAGAGACAGGGAGACAGGCCTCCGATTATACACTAGAGAGAGACAGGGAGACAGACCTCCGATTATACACTAGAGAGAGACAGGGAGACAGGCCTCCGATTATACACTAGAGAGACAGGGAGACAGGCCTCCGATTATACACTAGGGAGAGACAGGGAGACAGGCCTCCGATTATACACTAGAGAGAGACAGGAGACAGACCTCCGATTATACACTAGAGAGACAGGGAGACAGGCCTCCGATTATACACTAGAGAGAGACAGGGAGACAGGCCTCCGAGAGAGACAGGGAGACAGGCCTCCGATTATACACTAGAGAGAGACAGGAGACAGACCTCCAATTATACACTAGAGAGAGACAGGGAGACAGACCTCCGATTATACACTAGAGAGAGACAGGCCTCCGATTATACACTAGGGAGAGACAGGGAGACAGGCCTCCGATTATACACTAGAGAGAGGCAGGGAGACAGGCCTCCGATTATACACTAGAGAGAGACAGGGAGACAGGCCTCCGATTATACACTAGAGAGAGACAGGGGAGACAGACCTCCGATTATACACTAGGGAGAGAGACAGGGAGAGAGAGTTAGACAGGCCTCAGATTATCAACTCGAGAGAGAGAGACAGGTATAACAGCCAGCCAGCCAGAAAGGCAGAAACAGACAGACAGGTATACATTTGAAGTCGGAAGTTTACATACACTTGAATTCATAAAACTTATTTCACACATTTCTTGTTAACAAAGGTAGACAGCCAGACAGGAATAACAGACAGGTATAACAGACAGGTATAACAGACAGACAGACAGGTATAAGAGACAGGTATAACAGACAGACAGACAGGTATAACAGACAGGTATAACAGACAGACAGACAGGTATAACAGACAGGTATAACAGACAGACAGACAGGTATAACAGACAGACAGACAGGTATTACAGACAGGTATAACAGACAGGTATAACAGACAGACAGACAGGTATAACAGACAGGTATAACAGACAGGTATAACAGACAGACAGACAGGTATAACAGACAGGTATAACAGACAGACAGACAGGTATAACAGACAGACAGACAGACAGACAGACAGACAGACAGACAGGTATAACAGACAGACAGACAGGTATAACAGACAGACAGACAGGTATAACAGACAGGTATAACAGACAGACAGACAGGTATATCAGACAGACAGGTACAACAGACAGACAGGTACAGACAGACAGACATAACAGACAGACAGGTATAACAGACAGACAGGTACAACAGACAGACAGGTACAACAGACAGACATAACAGACAGACAGGTATAACAGACAGACAGACAGGTATTACAGACAGACAGACAGGTATTACAGACAGACAGGTATAACAGACAGACAGACAGGTATTACAGACAGACAGACAGGTATAACAGGCAGACAGGTATTACAGACAGACAGGTATAACAGACAGACAGGTACAACAGACAGACAGGTACAACAGACAGACAGGTACAACAGACAGACAGGTACAACAGAGACAGGTATAACAGACAGACAGGTACAACAGACAGACAGGTACAACAGACAGACAGGTACAACAGACAGACAGGTACAACAGACAGACAGGTATAACAGACAGACAGGTACAACAGACAGACAGGTACAACAGACAGGCAGGTATAACAGACAGACAGACAGGTACAACAGACAGACAGGTACAACAGACAGACAGGTACAACAGACAGACAGGTACAACAGAGACAGGTATAACATACAGACAGGTATAACAGACAGGTACAACAGACAGACAGGTATAACAGACAGACAGGTATAACAGACAGACAGGTACAACAGACAGACAGGTACAACAGACAGACAGGTACAACAGACAGACAGGTACAACAGACAGACAGGTATAACAGACAGACAGGTATAACAGACAGACAGGTACAACAGACAGGTACAACAGACAGGTACAACAGACAGGTACAACAGACAGGTACAACAGACAGGTACAACAGACAGGTACAGCAGACAGGTACAACAGACAGGTACAACAGACAGGTGCAACAGACAGGTACAACAGACAGGTACAACAGACAGGTATAACAGACAGGTACAACAGACAGGTACAGCAGACAGGTACAGCAGACAGGTACAGCAGACAGGTACAACAGACAGGTACAACAGACAGGTACAACAGACAGGTACAACAGACAGACAGGTACAACAGACAGGTACAACAGACAGACAGGTATAACAGACAGGTACAGCAGACAGGTATAGCAGACAGGTATAACAGACAGGTATAACAGACAGGTATAACAGACAGGTATAACAGACAGGTATAACAGACAGGTATAACAGACAGGTACAACAGACAGGTACAACAGACAGGTACCTCCAGCTCCTTGTGGTCAAATGGTTTGAGGAGGTGTTGAGGAATCAGTTGGCTGAATCCTTTCTGCAGAGCTAAGAACTGAGCCTCGATCCCCCTCATAAACCTCCAGGTGACATAAAGCTTCACGTACTCCTTCTTGTTGTCCTCGGTTACCGGGAGGTTCTGACCGTTGGGTTTCAGCTCATGTTGAAGGAACTTCCCGAAGGCACTGTGTTCCACGCAGAACGTATGATCTAGAACCGACGAGATGTCATTCTCCCTACACACACACACACACACACACACAGATAACATTGTAATACCCAGAAACGAAGAGACACTGCTGGCACAAAGCTAGTGTAATTACTGGTGTGTGGTACTCACGGTATCCAGACCAGACTCTTGTCTAGTCCAGGGTCAGTAAAGCTAGTGTAATTACTAGTGTGTGGTACTCACGGTATCCAGACCAGACTATTGTCTAGTCCAGGATCAGTAAAGCTACTGTAATTACTAGTGTGTGGTACTCACGGTATCCAGACCAGACTCTTGTGAAGTTCAGGATCAGTAAAGCTAGTGGAATTACTAGTGTGTGGTACTCACGGTATCCAGACCAGACTCTTGTCTAGTCCAGGGTCAGTAAAGCTAGTGTAATTACTAGTGTGTGGTACTCACGGTATCCAGACCAGACTATTGTCTAGTCCAGGATCAGTAAAGCTACTGTAATTACTAGTGTGTGGTACTCACGGTATCCAGACCAGACTATTGTCTAGTCCAGGGTCAGTAAAGCTAGTGTAATTACTAGTGTGTGGTACTCACAGTATCCAGACCAGACTCTTGTGAAGTTCAGGATCAGTAAAGCTAGTGTAATTACTAGTGTGTGGTACTCACGGTATCCAGACCAGACTCTTGTCTAGTCCAGGGTCAGTAAAGCTAGTGTAATTACTAGTGTGTGGTACTCACAGTATCCAGACCAGACTCTTGTCTAGTCCAGGGTCAGTAAAGCTAGTGTAATTACTAGTGTGTGGTACTCACGGTATCCAGACCAGACTCTTGTGAAGTTCAGGATCAGTAAAGCTAGTGTAATTACTAGTGTGTGGTACTCACAGTATCCAGACCAGACTCTTGTCTAGTCCAGGGTCAGTAAAGCTAGTGTCATTACTAGTGTGTGGTACTCACGGTATCCAGACCAGACTCTTGTGAAGTTCAGGATCAGTAAAGCTAGTGTAATTACTAGTGTGTGGTACTCACAGTATCCAGACCAGACTCTTGTCTAGTCCAGGGTCAGTAAAGCTAGTGTAATTACTAGTGTGTGGTACTCACAGTATCCAGACCAGACTCTTGTGAAGTTCAGGATCAGTAAAGCTAGTGTAATTACTAGTGTGTGTGGTACTCACGGTATCCAGACCAGACTCTTGTCTAGTCCAGGGTCAGTAAAGCTAGTGTAATTACTAGTGTGTGGTACTCACAGTATCCAGACCAGACTCTTGTCTAGTCCAGGGTCAGTAAAGCTAGTGTAATTACTAGTGTGTGGTACTCACGGTATCAGACCAGACTCTTGTGAAGTTCAGGATCAGTAAAGCTAGTGTAATTACTAGTGTGTGGTACTCACAGTATCCAGACCAGACTCTTGTCTAGTCCAGGGTCAGTAAAGCTAGTGGAATTACTAGTGTGTGGTACTCACGGTATCCAGACCAGACTATTGTCTAGTCCAGGGGTCAGTAAAGCTAGTGTAATTACTAGTGTGTGGTACTCACGGTATCCAGACCAGACTATTGTCTAGTCCAGGATCAGTAAAGCTACTGTAATTACTAGTGTGTGGTACTCACGGTATCCAGACCAGACTATTGTCTAGTCCAGGGTCAGTAAAGCTAGTGTAATTACTAGTGTGTGGTACTCACAGTATCCAGACCAGACTCTTGTGAAGTTCAGGATCAGTAAAGCTAGTGTAATTACTAGTGTGTGGTACTCACGGTATCCAGACCAGACTCTTGTCTAGTCCAGGGTCAGTAAAGCTAGTGTAATTACTAGTGTGTGGTACTCACAGTATCCAGACCAGACTCTTGTCTAGTCCAGGGTCAGACAAGCTAGTGTAATTACTAGTGTGTGGTACTCACGGTATCCAGACCAGACTCTTGTGAATTTCAGGATCAGTAAAGCTAGTGTAATTACTAGTGTGTGGTACTCACAGTATCCAGACCAGACTCTTGTCTAGTCCAGGGTCAGTAAAGCTAGTGTCATTACTAGTGTGTGGTACTCACAGTATCCAGACCAGACTCTTGTGAAGTTCAGGATCAGTAAAGCTAGTGTAATTACTAGTGTGTGGTACTCACAGTATCCAGACCAGACTCTTGTCTAGTCCAGGGTCAGTAAAGCTAGTGTAATTACTAGTGTGTGGTACTCAGTATCCAGACCAGACTCTTGTGAAGTTCAGGATCAGTAAAGCTAGTGTAATTACTAGTGTGTGGTACTCACGGTATCCAGACCAGACTCTTGTCTAGTCCAGGGTCAGTAAAGCTAGTGTAATTACTAGTGTGTGGTACTCACAGTATCCAGACCAGACTCTTGTCTAGTCCAGGGTCAGTAAAGCTAGTGTAATTACTAGTGTGTGGTACTCACGGTATCCAGACCAGACTCTTGTGAAGTTCAGGATCAGTAAAGCTAGTGTAATTACTAGTGTGTGGTACTCACAGTATCCAGACCAGACTCTTGTCTAGTCCAGGGTCAGTAAAGCTAGTGTCATTACTAGTGTGTGGTACTCACGGTATCCAGACCAGAATCTTGTCTAGTCCAGGGTCAGTAAAGCTAGTGTAATTACTAGTGTGTGGTACTCACAGCATCCAGACCAGACTCTTGTCTAGTCCAGGGTCAGTAAAGCTAGTGTAATTACTAGTGTGTGGTACTCACAGTATCAGACCAGACTCTTGTCTAGTCCCAGGGTCAGTAAAGCTAGTGTAATTACTGGTGTGTGGTACTTTCACGGTATCAGACCAGACTCTTGTCTAGTCCAGGGTCAGTAAAGCTAGTGTAATTACTAGTGTGTGGTACTCACAGTATCCAGACCAGACTCTTGTCTAGTCCAGGGTCAGTAAAGCTAGTGTAATTACTAGTGTGTGGTACTCACGGTATCCAGACCAGACTCTTGTGAAGTTCAGGATCAGTAAAGCTAGTGTAATTACTAGTGTGTGGTACTCACAGTATCCAGACCAGACTATTGTCTAGTCCAGGGTCAGTAAAGCTAGTGTAATTACTGGTGTGTGGTACTCACGGTATCCAGACCAGACTATTGTCTAGTCCAGGGTCAGTAAAGCTAGTGTAATTACTGGGGTGTGGTACTCACGGTATCCAGACCAGACTCTTGTCTAGTCCAGGGTCAGTAAAGCTAGTGTAATTACTAGTGTGTGGTACTCACAGTATCCAGACCAGACTCTTGTCTAGTCCAGGGTCAGTAAAGCTAGTGTAATTACTAGTGTGTGGTACTCACGGTATCCAGACCAGACTATTGTCTAGTCCAGGGTCAGTAAAGCTAGTGTCATTACTAGTGTGTGGTACTCACAGTATCCAGACCAGACTCTTGTCTAGTCCAGGGTCAGTAAAGCTAGTGTAATTACTAGTGTGTGGTACTCACAGTATCAGACCAGACTCTTGTCTAGTCCAGGGTCAGTAAAGCTAGTGTAATTACTAGTGTGTGGTACTCACGTTATCCAGACCAGACTATTGTCTAGTCCAGGGTCAGTAAAGCTAGTGTAATTACTAGTGTGTGGTACTCACAGTATCCAGACCAGACTCTTGTCTAGTCCAGGGTCAGTAAAGCTAGTGTAATTACTAGTGTGTGGTACTCACAGTATCCAGACCAGACTCTTGTCTAGTCCAGGGTCAGTAAAGCTAGTGTAATTACTAGTGTGTGGTACTCACGGTATCCAGACCAGACTCTTGTCTAGTCCAGGGTCAGTAAAGCTAGTGTAATTACTAGTGTGTGGTACTCACAGTATCCAGACCAGACTCTTGTGAAGTTCAGGATCAGTGGTCTCCAGGTCTTGTAGCATAATAGGTTTCCCCAGCAGCTGCTTGTAGAAGGGCAGGGTGAAGCCTCCGTTGATATAGTGACTATGGAACACTGCCAGGCCCATCACACGACCCACAAAAGTGGAAATCGATAGGTGGTCCTATACACACACCATCATCATCATCATCATCATCAGTACTCACAGGGTTGATCTGTAGTGTGTGTGTGTACTCACAGGGTTGATCTGTAGTGTGTGTGTACTCACAGGGTTGATCTGTAGTGTGTGTGTATTCACAGGGTTGATCTGTAGTGTGTGTATTCACAGGGTTGATCTGTAGTGTGTGTACTCACAGGGTTGATCTGTAATGTGTGTACTCACAGGGTTGATCTGTAGTGTGTGTACTCACAGGGTTTATAGAGGAGTTAGGGTTGATCTGTAGTGTGTATGTGTACTCACAGGGTTGATCTGTAGTGTGTGTGTGTACTCACAGGGTTTATAGAGGAGTCAGGGTTGATCTGTAGTGTGTGTACTCACAGGGTTGATCTGTAGTGTGTGTACTCACAGGGTTTATAGAGGAGTCAGGGTTGATCTGTAGTGTGTGTACTCACAGGGTTTATAGAGGAGTCAGGGT
>NW_026288112.1:0-7606 GCF_023373465.1 Oncorhynchus keta
CAACTGTTCAGGGAAGTCAGGAACCAATACGCAGTCAGTCAGGAAAGCTAAGGCCAGCTTCTTCAGGCAGAAGTTTGCATCCTGTAGCTCCAACTCCAAAAAGTTCTGGGACACTGTGAAGTCCATGGATAACAAGAGCACCTCCTCAGCTGCCCACTGCACTGAGGCTAGGAACACGGTCTCCACCGATAAATCCATGATTATCGAAAGCTTCAATAAGCACTTCTCAACGGCTGGCCATGCCTTCCACCTGGCTACTCCAACCTCGGCCAACAGCTCCGCCCCCGTAGTTCCTCACCCAAGCCTCTCCAGGTTCTCCTTTACCCAAATCCAGATAGCAGATGTTCTGAAAGAGCTGCAAAACCTGGACCACGTACAAATCAGCTGGGCTTGACAATCTGGACCCGCTATTTCTGAAACTATCTGCCGCCATTGTCGCAACCCCTATTACCAGCCTGTTCAACCTCTCTTTCATATCGTCTGAGATCCCCAAGGATTGGAAAGCTGCCGCAGTCATCCCCCCTCTTCAAAGGAGGAGACACCCTGGACCCAAACTGCTATAGACCTATATCCATCCTGCCCTGCCTATCTAAGGTCTTGAAAGCCAAGTCAACAAACAGGTCACTGACCATCTCGAATCCACCGTACCTTCTCCGCTGTGCAATCTGGTTTTCGAGCCGGTCCACCTTGGTGCACCTCAGCCACACTCAAGGTACTAAATGATACATAACCGCCATCGATAAAAGACAGTACTGTGCAGCCGTCTTCATCGACCTCGCCAAGGCTTTCGACTCTGTCAATCACCAAATTCTTATCGGCAGACTCAACAGCCTCGGTTTTTCGGATGACTGCCTTGCCTGGTTCACCAATTACTTTGCAGACAGAGTTCCAGTGTGTCAAATCAGAGGCATGCTGTCAGATCCTCTGGCAGTCTCTATGGGGGTGCCACAGGGTTCAATTCTCGGGCCGACTCTTTTCTCTGTATATATCAATGATGTTGCTCTTGCTGGGCGATTCCTGATCCACCTCTACGCAGACGACACCATTCTATATACTTTCGGCCACGTCATTGGACACTGTGCTATCAAACCTCCAAAGCGAGCTTCAATGCCATACAGCACTCCTTCCGTGGCCTCCAACTGCTCTTAAACGCGAGTAAAACCAAATGCATGCTTTTCAACCGATCGCTGCCTGCACCCGCATGCCCGACTAGCATCACCACCCTGGATGGTTCCAACCTTGAATATGTGGACATCTATAAGTACCTAGGTGTCTGGCTAGACTGCAAACTCTCCTTCAGACTCACATCAAACATCTCCAATCAAAAATCAAATCCAGAGTCGGCTTTCTATTCCCGCAACAAAGCCTCCTTCACTCACGCTGCCAAGCTTACCCTAGTAAAACTGACTGATCCTACCGATCCTCGACTTCTCGCGATGTCATCTACAAATGGCTTCCAACACTCTACTCAGCAAACTGGATGCAGTCTATCACAGTGCCATCCGTTTTGTCACTAAAGCACCTTATACCACCCACCACTGCGACTTGTATGCTCTAGTCGGCTGGCCCTCACTACATATTCGTCGCCAGACCCACTGGCTCAGGTCATTTACAAGTCCATGCTAGGTAAAGCTCCGCCTTATCTCAGTTCACTGGTCACGATGGCAACACCCATCCGTAGCACGCGCTCCAGCAGGTGTATCTCACTGATCATCCCTAAAGCCAACACCTCATTTGGCCGCCTTTCGTTCCAGTACTCTGCTGCCTGTGACTGGAGCGGATTGCAAAAATCGCTGAAGTTGGAGACTTTTATCTCCCTCACCAACTTCAAACATCAGCTATCCGAGCAGCTAACCGATCGCTGCAGCTGTACATAGTCTATAGGTAAATAGCTCACCCTTTTTCACCTGCCTCATTCCCATACTGTTTTTATACTGTTTTTATTTATTTACTTTTCTGCTCTTTTGCACACCAATATCACCAATATCTCTACCTGTACATGCCCATCTGATCATTTATCACTCCAGTGTTAATCTGCAAAATTGTATTATTCGCCTACCTCCTCATGCCTTTTGCACACATTGTATATAGATTGCCCATTTTTTCTACTGTGTTATTGACTTGCTAATTGTTTACTCCATGTGTAACTCTGTTGTCTGTTCACACTGCTATGCTTTATCTTGGCCAGGTCGCAGTTGCAAATGAGAACTTGTTCTCAACTAGCCTACCTGGTTAAATAAAGGTGAAATAAAATAAAAAAAAATAAAAAATAATTGTCCATTCAAATCAAAACAAATTTCACACATATATTATTTAGTATATGTAAAGACAAGATTAAATCAAGAATAGTGTGATGTGTAATGATATCAGCCTATCACTTGTAAATGATATCATTTGTGAATGATGCCCAGCTTAAGGCAAACAGTGCAGTGCTCATGCCTTTAATGCAACTTTCATCATTAGTCACATCATGCAGACTTAGAATGTATTCAAAATCAAATCATATAGCCCAACATTTGATCACAACATAGTTACATAAATAACTCTAAATTAAGCATGTGGGAGTACCTGTTTATTTGTTAACTGCTTAACACAGAATAACTGCATGTGCACACTCCCTCAAATCATCTGGAGAAAATATGCTTTCTATGTTATTCAGCTATGTTCAATTGTATTCTTCATACTAGAAAATAATATAAGATAATGCCATGGCATTCTAAGCAAATCTTGTCTGCTAAATGAACTAGTGTAGCCCACAGCCATATGGTATAGCCAGATCAGGGCCTACCATAAGGACAACTCAGAGTATGCTATTCTGTTCTTCTGAAATAACTCCATTTTCTTCATATCATGTTTCTGTAGACCTGTCTAAAATAAATAATGGATTTATTGTGATAGTGTTGGCTAGATTACATGGATTTATTAGACTTGTATATGTTGTGTGTGTTCCAAAGATCTGCATCAGTGGCTTGTAGTCTATGCGTAAAAGCCAGGAGATGCTAAATGTGTTTATGTTAATTAACCAGTCCCTCCAGGATTTCGCACCATTTTTTGTGATTTCTGCGGACAAAAATGCTTGATTTTACGGCAGCTTTTCTGAAATTCTGCGATACACTTTGCAATGTTATTTTCACGTTAATTTCATATAAAGCAATAAAAAGTCATCTGTGCTCAGTTTAAGGACGATTTTAAGCCGAATACATAATACAAAAACAATTAGAAACATCTAAAGTGCTCAATTTTGTTTATCTTCCTGAACAAACAGCTCTGTCATATAATCCACTCACATATTTCTCCATCAGGCTTGGGGCTTGCTATCAACACGAGATGCAACTTCCATTCCCACTCACACTGTCTCTCTAAAAAAACAAATATATTCAAAGCTGATCAATCGCTTTCCATTTGAGGATCGATAATTATTTTGAATAAGTTGTCTTCAAAATACTTCGTCATTTTTTTCTGAAAGGGTCGTAAGGAGATTTTTTTCAACTTTAAAATAGTGTATTGTGGTTGATATGTACTTTTAAAACAGTATTACCATTTTTAAAAATCCAGAAAGATTATGCTTTCGTGAGCCGCCGTATTACGTTTTACAGAGTTTGAAATGGCAAAGCTGACAAATTGCACTAAGCGCTTTTGATGAAATGAAAATAGAGCTCTTTGGCCACGCACCCCATTGAATTGAAGAGGGCAGTTCATAAGAGAGATGCAGACGAAGGATATCAAGGATCTGGAAACATTCTGCATGAAGGACAGGTCTTAAATCCCTCCAAATGTGTTCTCCAATCTCATAAAACATTTTAGAAATAGGCTCATGTAGCCGGCGTGAAATGGCTAGCTAGTAAGCAGGGTGCGCGCTAATAGTGTTTCAATCGGTGACGTCACTCAATCTGAGAAGTAGTTGTCCCCCTTGTTCTACAAGGGCCACGGCTTTAGTGGAGCGATAGGTAATTGTGCTTCGTGGGGTCAGTTGTTGTGTGCAGAGGGTCCCTGGTTCGAGCCCAGGTTGGGGCGAGGAGAGGGGCAGGCTATGCTGTTACACTCCAGTGCCGTTATCCTGGCAAAGGGGAGAGATTGCCGGAGTGTGAACACCGGGGTGCCAATCATTTTGAAAAGATGACTTGTGAAACAAAATCTCTTTCTCTGAGCAATTGTATTCGTATACATTTTTGGAGAACACAATATAGCTCAGTGTTTGTATTATTTATTTAATAACGTTTTTGCAAGGAGTGACAATAATTTGGGTTGCGACTGGAGATCAAACTGAAGACAGAACCTGAAGACAGTCACAGGTTTCTTTATCTACATAGCCCAACCACAGACTCAGGTTCACATATTTCATCGTTTCTACTTAGCCGTACATACTCTACAACTCCAATGGAGTGTTTTGACCACATGACCGAGTTTTGACCCACATGCCCCATCTAACCACCTGACCTCTGTATTTATTGAAGTATCAAATGGAATAGTAGTAGCTTTTTAAATCACATATCAAATTTGCAGACATTCCTCAATCCCTTACATTGGTTTTTCTGTCCAGTGCCTGAACAAGTTGGATGTTGGATGTTGGATGTAGAGGTCGACCGATTATGATTTTTTTGACGCTGATACCGATTATTGGAGGACCCAAAAAACTGATACCGATTAATCAGCGATTTTTGTTCATTTATTTATAATATTGACAAATACAACAATTCTGAATGAACACTTATTTTAACTAATATAATACATCATTAAAAATCTATTTACCCTCAAATAAATAATGAAACATATTCAATTTGGTTTTAAATAATGCAAAAACAAAGTGTTTTAAGTGCAATATGAAGTAAAAGTGCAATATGTGCCATGTAAAAGCTAACGTTTGAGCTCCTTGCTCAGAACATGAGAACATACGAAGTTGGTGATTCCTTTTAACATGAGACTTCAATATTCCAAGGTAAGAGGTTTTAGGTTGTAGTTAATATAGTATTTATAGGACTATTTCTCTCTATACCATTTGTATTTCATATACCTTGACTATTGATGTTCTTAGGCACTATAGTATTGCCAGTGTAACAGTATAGCTTCTGTCCCTCTCTCGCCCTGCCTGGCCTCGAACCAGGAACACATCTCTCCCTCGCCCCTGCCTGGGCTCGAACCAGAACACATCGACAACAGCCACACTGGCAGCTACCCACAGACAAGGGGGAACAACTACTCCAAGTCCTTATGAGTGACGTTTGAAACGCTTATTAGCGCACTTGCCAACTAGCTAAGTCATTTCACATCGGTTACACCAGCCATTAAGCTTTGATAGGCTTGAAGTCATAATAAAGCAGTTTTGGCAGAGCGCTGGCAAATGCTGGCTGAGCTCTGGGCTGCTGCCTAAGACCATCGCTCAGTCAGACTGCTCTATCAAATCATAGACTTAATTGAGAATATACACAATAGAAATACAAGCCTTTATCAGCTAATATGGTCGAATCAGGAACTATCATTTCGAAAACAAAACGTTTATTATTTCAGTGAAATACGGAACCGTTCTGTATTTTATCTAACGGGTGGCATCCCTAAGTCTAAATATTCTGTTACATTCTACAACCTTCAATGTTATGTCATAATTACGTAATATTCTGGCAAATTAGTTCGCAATGAGCCAGGCTGCCCAAACTGTTGCATATACCCTGACTCTGCATGCAAGAGGAGTGACACAATTTCACCTGGTTAATATTGCCTGCTAACCTGGTTTTATTTTGGCTAAATATGCAGGTTTAAAAATATATACTTCTGTGTATTGATTTTAATAAAGGCATTGGTGTTTATGGTTAGGTACAGTCGTCCAACGATTGTGCTTTTTTCGCAAATGCGCTTTTGTTAAATCATCCCCCAGCATTGCATCGATTATATACAACGCAGGACACGCTAGATAAACTAGTAATATCATCAACCATGTGTAGTTATAACTAGTGATTATGATTGATTGATTGTTTTTTATAAGATAAGTTTAATGCTAGCTAGCAACTTACCTTGGCTTACTGCATTCGCGTAACAGGCAGTCTCCTCGTGGAGTGCAACGAGAGACAGGTGGTTATAGCGTTGGACCAGTTAATTGTAAGGTTGCAAGATTGGATCCCCCGAGTTGACAAGGTGAAAATCTGTCGTTCTGCCCCTGAACAAGGCAGTTAACCCACCGTTCTAGGCCATCATTGAAAATAAGAATGTGTTCTTAACTGACTTGCCTAGTTAAATAAAGGTATAAAAAATGTATTTTTTAATTTTTTAAATCGGCAAAATCGGCGGCCCAAAAATACAGATTTCCGATTGTTATGAAAACTTGAAACCGGCCCTAATTAAACGGCCATTCCAATGAATCAGTCGACCTCTAGTTGGATGTGGCTATAGTATTTTTCCTTTGTCATTGATTATACCTGCTGTGCTGTAGGAGGTTAACTAACTAACTGACTCACTGGATTCAACCTGGCTGTGAGGCTCCTGGGGAAATAAGTATCAAAGATGTGTCAGATCCATAGACTGACTGACTGGAGCCAATTATCTCAAAACACCTGTAGAGATGAAGAGGAACTGGTAGGCTCCACATACACACCCGGCGGAGGATTCTGTTATTTGTGGCAGGAGCGTGTAGGTCACAGACCAGGGGTTACAAATGAGCGGAGAGAGAGTGAAGGGAAAGATGGAGAGAAAGAGCGGGGAGAGAGGCCAAATGGACACATTACTGTCATTATTTGAGGTAATGAATCTGGTTTTGATGTGACTGAGAGTGCATGAGTGTGAGTGTGTGGAACCCCCTGGTTTCTGCAAACATCAAGTGGGACACAAGGTTTGGGTTGACATATAAATATCCTCCTAGATTTATGACAGTGATCCAAGAAATGAAAGTGATTATTGCACTAGTTAATCAGCAAGCATGGTGGAATGTCCTTAGAGTGCCATACTAATTGGCTGAAGTTAATACGTGAATGACATTCCTCACACTTGCTAATAGTAAAGGAGGAGGAAAGACGTGATGCTACGCTGACGGGTAACATTATAGACACTGCCATACACACCTTCTACGCTGATGAGGGTAACATTATAGACACTGCCATACACACCTGCTACGCTGATGAGGTAACATTATAGACACTGCCATAAAATAAAAAAATAAAATAAATATGCCATTTAGCGGCAGACGCTTTTATCCAAAGCGACTTACTACCATGTGTGCATACATTCTACGTATGGGTGGTCCCGGGATCGAACCCACTACCCTGGCGTTACAAGCGCCATGCTCTACCAACTGAGCTACAGAAGGACCACACACCTGCTAAGACGTGATGCTACGCTGACGAGGTAACATTATAGACACTGCCATACACACCTGCTACGCTGATGAGGTAACATTATAGACACTGCCATACACACCTGCTACGCTGACGAGGTAACATTATAGACACTGCCATAGATACTGCTACGCTGACGAGGTAATATTATAGACACTACCATAGATACCTGCTACGCTGACGAGGTAATATTACAGACACTACCATAGATACCTGCTACGCTGATGAGGTAACATTATAGACACTGCCAAACACACCTGCTACGCTGACGAGGTAACATTATAGAC
>NW_026288113.1:0-9736 GCF_023373465.1 Oncorhynchus keta
TTTTTATTTTTTTTTTATTTCACCTTTATTTAACCAGGTAGGCTAGTTGAGAACAAGTTCTCATTTGCAACTGCGACCTGGCCAAGATAAAGCATAGCAGTGTGAACAGACAACACAGAGTTACACATGGAGTAAACAATTAACTAGTCAATAACACAGTAGAAAAAAATGGGCAATCTATATACAATGTGTGCAAAAGGCATGAGGAGGTAGGCGAATAATACAATTTTGCAGATTAACACTGGAGTGATAAATGATCAGATGGGCATGTACAGGTAGAGATATTGGTGATATTGGTGTGCAAAAGAGCAGAAAAGTAAATAAATAAAAACAGTATAAAAACAGTATGGGAATGAGGCAGGTGAATAAGGGTGAGCTATTTACCTATAGACTATGTACAGCTGCAGCGATCGGTTAGCTGCTCGGATAGCTGATGTTTGAAGTTGGTGAGGAGATAAAAGTCTCCAACTTCAGCGATTTTACAATTCGTTCCAGTCACAGGCAGCAGAGTACTGGAACGAAAGGCGGCCAAATGAGGTGTTGGCTTTAGGGATGATCAGTGAGATACACCTGCTGGAGCGCGTGCTACGGATGGGTGTTGCCATCGTGACCAGTGAACTGAGATAAGGCGGAGCTTTACCTAGCATGGACTTGTAAATGACCTGGAGCCAGTGGGTCTGGCGACGAATATGTAGTGAGGGCCAGCCGACTAGAGCATACAAGTCGCAGTGGTGGGTGGTATAAGGTGCTTTAGTGACAAAACGGATGGCACTGTGATAGACTGCATCCAGTTTGCTGAGTAGAGTGTTGGAAGCCATTTTGTAGATGACATCGCCGAAGTCGAGGATCGGTAGGATAGTCAGTTTTACTAGGGTAAGCTTGGCAGCGTGAGTGAAGGAGGCTTTGTTGCGGAATAGAAAGCCGACTCTGGATTTGATTTTTGATTGGAGATGTTTGATGTGAGTCTGGAAGGAGAGTTTGCAGTCTAGCCAGACACCTAGGTACTTATAGATGTCCACATATTCAAGGTTGGAACCATCCAGGGTGGTGATGCTAGTCGGGCATGCAGGTGCAGGCAGCGATCGGTTGAAAAGCATGCATTTGGTTTTACTCGCGTTTAAGAGCAGTTGGAGGCCACGGAAGGAGTGCTGTATGGCATTGAAGCTCGTTTGGAGGTTTGATAGCACAGTGTCCAATGACGGGCCGAAAGTATATAGAATGGTGTCGTCTGCGTAGAGGTGGATCAGGGAATCGCCCGCAGCAAGAGCAACATCATTGATATATACAGAGAAAGAGTCGGCCCGAGAATTGAACCCTGTGGCACCCCCATAGAGACTGCCAGAGGACCGGACAGCATGCCCTCTGATTTGACACACTGAACTCTGTCTGCAAAGTAATTGGTGAACCAGGCAAGGCAGTCATCCGAAAAACCGAGGCTGTTGAGTCTGCCGATAAGAATTTGGTGATTGACAGAGTCGAAAGCCTTGGCGAGGTCGATGAAGACGGCTGCACAGTACTGTCTTTTATCGATGGCGGTTATGATATCATTTAGTACCTTGAGTGTGGCTGAGGTGCACCCGTGACCGGCTCGGAAACCAGATTGCACAGCGGAGAAGGTACGGTGGGATTCGAGATGGTCAGTGACCTGTTTGTTGACTTGGCTTTCGAAGACCTTAGATAGGCAGGGCAGGATGGATATAGGTCTATAGCAGTTTGGGTCCAGGGTGTCTCCTCCTTTGAAGAGGGGATGACTGCGGCAGCTTTCCAATCCTTGGGGATCTCAGACGATATGAAAGAGAGGTTGAACAGGCTGGTGATAGGGGTTGCGACAATGGCGGCAGATAGTTTCAGAAATAGCGGGTCCAGATTGTCAAGCCCAGCTGATTTGTACGGGTCCAGGTTTTGCAGCTCTTTCAGAACATCTGCTATCTGGATTTGGGTAAAGGAGAACCTGGAGAGGCTTGGGTGAGGAACTACGGGGGCGGAGCTGTTGGCCGAGGTTGGAGTAGCCAGGCGGAAGGCATGGCCAGCCGTTGAAAGTGCTTATTGAAGTTTTCGATAATCATGGATTTATCGGTGGAGACCGTGTTTCCTAGCCTCAGTGCAGTGGGCAGCTGAGAGGAGGTGCTCTTGTTCTCCATGGACTTCACAGTGTCCCAGAACTTTTTGGAGTTGGAGCTACAGGATGCAAACTTTTGCCTGAAGAAGCTGGCCTTAGCTTTCCTGACTGACTGCGTGTATTGGTTCCTGACTTCCCTGAACAGTTGCATATCACGGGGCTATTCGATGCTATTGCAGTCCGCCATCATATGAGAGGAGTCTCAAGTATCCATCCAATCAGCTGGTATATTGGCACATTAGCCTGAGGGATTTGATGGGATTAATCAAGTCTGTAGCCTGCGTCTCAAATGGCACCCTATTCACAAAATAGTGCACTACTTTTGACCAGGACCCATAGGGGTTCAAATAAGTGCACTATATATGGAATAGTGTGCCATTTGGGACAGATATCTAGTCCCAGTCAAACTGCTGAGAACCAATTCATGTGAAATGGATTCACATACAGAAAAGTAATAGAGACACACACACACACACACACACACACACACACACACACACACACACACACACACACACACACACACACACACACACACACACACACACACACACACACACACACACACACACACACACTCCTTACACACTCATACACACACACACACACACACACTCATACACACTCATACACACACACACTCCATACACACTCATACACACACACACACCTCATCAGGTCATACATAATTCATATTATTGCTGATCTTGGTGCTCCAATAAATATACAAAACTTCTTGATTAGGTCCAATGGCTCTACTACCCTTAAGGGCTTTACTACCCATAGTGTTTTCTTCTACTCATGGGCTCTACTACCCCATAGGGCTCTACTACCCATAGGGCCTGGTCAAAAGTAGTGCACTTTCTAAAGAATAGGGTGCCATTTTGGGTGCAGCCATTGTTGATCCGGTTGATAAACATGATTCATTATATTGTGTCACATTAGTCATTTCTGCTGAGCAGAGAGTGTATGAATTAGCCCAGTCAATTAACACCCGTGGCCACCAGTTACATAACCTAGAGCCCCTGGTCTATACTTTAAGAAGGGAAAAGAAGAGAGAGGGAAGGGAGTGAGAGGGAAAGGAGTGAGAGAGAACAGAGTGAGAGAGTTAAAGAAGATGGCAATAAAGGAGTGAAAAGAGGGGAAAGGAGAGAGGGGGAAGGAGTGAGAGAGATAAATGAGAGAGAGAACTGAGTGAGAGAGAGAACTGAGTGAGGAAACTGAGTGAGAGAGAGCAGTGAGAGAGAGTGGGTGAGAGAGAGAACGGAGTGAGAGAGAACTGGGTGAGAGAGAGAACTGAGTGAGGGAGAGGGCAGGTGAGAAAGAGAACAGGGTGAGAGGAGAACAGGTGAGAGATAACGGGGTGAGAGAGAACGGGTGAGGAGACGGGGTGAGAGAGAGAACGGGGTGAGAGAGAAGAACAGAGTGAGAGAGATAACAGGGTGAGGGTGAGAACGGGGTGAGAGGGAGGGTGAGAGAGGGGTGAGTGAGAGAGGAGGGGTGAGAGAGGGAAATGAGTGAGAGAGAGAAGAGACAGAGTGAGAGAGCGGTGGGGATGGAGAGGGATAGGCAGTGTGCATGTCTGTGAGATTTGGTCCTCTAGAACAACAAGGTTTTAAACTGCAGGAGGTAGGAGCCCACCCATTGTTTTCTGACGCAAGAACATCTCCCAGGTCCCTTCTCTCCCCAACTGGCTTTTTCTTTCCACCACACACTTTACACACACTCACACACACACTCACACATGCACACACTCACTCACATGCACACCACACTACACACGCACACACACTCACACACATACACACTCACTCACACACACACACACTCACACATGCACACGCACTCACACACACACACACACACACACACACGCACACACTCTGCTACACACACACACACACACACACACACACAGGCACACATAATCACACACACACGCACATATAAACTAAATCACACTCTTTAGATCCAGAAATCTCTTCTCAGTGGTGGTGGTGGTCTATCTGGAGTGGAACAATAGGGGGAGAATACAGCGAATGCCAGAGCAGGAGGAGAGAATGGGAGAAAAAGGGGAGTGGGATTTCTATTTATAGATCTGTCTGGAATGGAGTCTGCTGTCTGTCCAATCGCACATATGAAACGGCAGCAGGCTGAATGGACTTGTTTCTTTCTCCCCATATTGGAAGAGTCCCTCAAACGGTCATGTTTTGTTTGGCCTATTTCATGCTGTTATGTCAGTTGGCTATTTTGTCATATCAGTTACCGCCACTTTTTCATGATCAGACGTTTGAAGTTTGAGGAATGTACTTTGAGGCGCCATCACAATCAGTGGATTACCATCAAATGAAAAGGCAGCCAGGTTAGGGAATTTACACTTTGTCCTTTATATTAAAAACGCTCCCACAGTAATGTCTTAGTAGTAGACCTCCTTTCCCTGAGATAAATATCAAACATTTAAGATGCACCTGTTGCAACAACCCTGAACAGTGAGAGTGCATATCATTTATCCCGTTTGTGTCTTTAAAGGTTCTGTTCTGTCCATCATGGAGCCCTGCAGACTGTCCATCATGGAGCCCTGCAGACTGTCCATCATGGAGCCCTGCAGACTGTCCATCATGGAGCCCACAGACTGTCCATCATGGAGCCCTGCAGACTGTCCATCATGGAGCCCTGCAGACTGTCCATCATGGAGCCCTGCAGACTGTCCATCATGGAGCCCTGCAGACTGTCCATCATGGAGCCCTGCAGACTGTCCATCATGGAGCCCTGCAGACTGTCCATCATGGAGCCCTGCAGACTGTCCATCATGGAGCCCTGCAGACTGTCCATCATGGAGCCCTGCAGACTGTCCATCATGGAGCCCTGCAGACTGTCCATCATGGAGCCCTGCAGACTGTCCATCATGGAGCCCTGCAGACTGTCCTGTCCTCCTGTTCACCTTGGCCCTGTACAGTACAGTAGCTTGGCTGCTCCACCACCCTGGATTCTTTTTTAAAGCAGGCTGGGTGCAATTAACCCACTTTTCTGGCTGGCTATTTCCCACAGACTGGAGTGAGAACAGAAGGCTGGCAGGGGGTTGCTGGGGATATGGCAGAATACAATAGAATAGGACAGAACAGAAGTATTGCCAGTCTTGCATTGGGGACAGTACAGTACAGTACAGTCAGTCAGTCAGTCAGTCAGTCAGGCAGGCAGGCAGGCAGGCAGGCGAGCAGGCAGAGCAGGCAACACCATAGAGAGAAAAAAGAAGGAAGAAAGGAAGATTAGAGTAAGTGAGGAGGAGAGAGGTGACAAGAAAGGAGAAGTGGAGGTAGAATGGTGTAAGGGAGGAGAGGAAGAATGATGGAGGAGTTTGGAGTAACTCATTAATCATTTACTCAGTATAGGTGAAAGTGGGGAAGGACAGAGGAGTATAGTCAATGAATAACGCATGCATCTGGAAGTGGGAGTAAGGAAAAGGAGGAAGAAGGATAGAAGGAAGGAAGGATAGAGGGAAGGAAGGAAGGATAGAGGAAGGAAGGATAGAGGAAGAGGAAGGATAGAGGAAGGAAGGATAGAAAGGAAGGATAGAGGAAGGAAGGACAGAGGGAAGGAAGGACAGAGGAGGAAGAGGGGAAGAAGGAAGGAAGGATGGGGAAGGAAGGATAGAGGAAGGAAGGATGAGAAGAGGAAGAAGAAGGATAAAGTTAGGAAGGATAAGGGAAGGAAGGCTAGAGGGAAGGAAGGACAGAGGGAAAAGGAAGGATGAGGAAGGAAGGAAGGATAGAAGGAGAAGGAAGGATAGAGGAAGGAAGGATAAGAGGGAAGGAAGGATAGAGGAAAGGAAGAAGGATAGAGGGAAGGAAGGATAGAGGAAGGAAGGATAGAGGAAGGAAGGAAGGGAAGGAAGAGGGGAGGGAAGGAAGGATAGAGGGAAGGAAGGATAGAGGAGTAGGAAAGGCTAGAGGAAGGAAGGACAGAGGAAGGAAAAGGATAGAGGAAAGGGGAAACAGAGGAAAAAGGACAGAGGAAGGAAAGGATAGAGGGAAGGAAGGATAGAGGGAAGGAAGGGACAGAGGAAGGAAGGATAGAGGAATATAGGAAGAGCTAGTAGGGAAGGAAGGACAGAGGGAAGGAAGGATAGAAAGGAAGGACAGAGGAAAGGAAGGACAGAGGAAGGAAGGATAGAGGAAGGAAGGATAGAGGAAGGAAGGATAGAGGGAAGGAAGGAAGGATAGAGGAGTATAGTCAATGAATAACGCATGCATCTGGAGGTGGGAGTAAGGAAGGATAGAGGAAAGGAAGGAAGGATAGAGGAGTATAGTCAATGAATAACGCATGCATCTGGAGGTGGGAGTAAGGAAGGATAGAGGAAAGGAAGGAAGGATAGAGGAGTATAGTCAATGAATAACGCATGCATCTGGAGGTGGGAGTAAGGAAGGATAGAGGAAAGGAAGGAAGGATAGAGAGAAGGAAGGATAGAGGAAAGGAAGGAAGGATAGAGAGAAGGAAGGATAGAGGGAAGGAAGGATAGAGGGAAGGAAGGATAGAGGGAAGGAAGGAGAGAGGGAAGGAAGGACAGAGGGAAGGAAGGATAGAGGGAAGGAAGGATAGAGGGAAGGAAGGATAGAGGGAAGGAAGGATAGAGGGAAGGAAGGATAGAGGGAAGGAAGGATAGAGGGTAGGAAGGATAGAGGGTAGGAAGGATAGAGGGTAGGAAGGCTAGAGGGAAGGAAGGATAGAGGGAAGGAAGGATAGAGGGAAGGAAGGATAGAGGGAAGGAAGGATAGAGGGAAGGAAGGATAGAGGAAAGGAAGGAAGGATAGAGAGAAGGAAGGATAGAGGGAAGGAAGGATAGAGAGAAGGAAGGATAGAGGGAAGGAAGGATAGAGGGAAGGAAGGATAGAGGGAAGGAAGGATAGAGAGAAGGAAGGATAGAGGGAAGGAAGGATAGAGGGAAGGAAGGAAGGATAGAGAGAAGGAAGGATAGAGGGAAGGAAGGATAGAGAGAAGGAAGGATAGAGGGAAGGAAGGAAGGATAGAGAGAAGGAAGGATAGAGGGAAGGAAGGATAGAGAGAAGGAAGGATAGAGGGAAGGAAGGATAGAGGGAAGGAAGGAAGATATAGAGAGAAGGAAGGATAGAGGGAAGGAAGGATAGAGGGAAGGAAGGATAGAGGGAAGGAAGGAAGGATAGAGAGAAGGAAGGATAGAGGGAAGGAAGGATAGAGGGAAGGAAGGATAGAGGGAAGGAAGGATAGAGGAAGGAAGGAAGGATAGAGAGAAGGAAGGATAGAGGGAAGGAAGGACAGAGGAGTATAGTCAATGAATAACGCATGCATCTGGAGGTGGGAGTAAGGAAGGATAGAGGAAAGGAAGGAAGGATAGAGAGAAGGAAGGATAGAGGGAAGGAAGGAAGGATAGAGGAGTATAGTCAATGAATAACGCATGCATCTGGAGGTGGGAGTAAGGAAGGATAGAGGAAAGGAAGGAAGGATAGAGAGAAGGAAGGATAGAGGAAGGAAGGAAGGACAGAGGAGTATAGTCAATGAATAACGCATGCATCTGGAGGTGGGAGTAAGGAAGGATAGAGGAAAGGAAGGAAGGATAGAGAGAAGGAAGGATAGAGGGAAGGAAGGAAGGATAGAGAGAAGGAAGGATAGAGGGAAGGAAGGATAGAGGAGTATAGTCAATGAATAACACATGCATCTGGAGGTGGGAGTAAGGAAGGATAGAGGAAAGGAAGGAAGGATAGAGAGAAGGAAGGATAGAGGAAAGGAAGGAAGGATAGAGAGAAGGAAGGATAGAGGGAAGGAAGGATAGAGGGAAGGAAGGACAGAGGGAAGGAAGGAAGGACAGAGGAGTATAGTCAATGAATAACACATGCATCTGGAGGTGGGAGTAAGGAAGGATAGAGGAAAGGAAGGAAGGATAGAGAGAAGGAAGGATAGAGGGAAGGAAGGATAGAGAGAAGGAAGGATAGAGGGAAGGAAGGATAGAGGAAGGAAGGATAGAGAGAAGGAAGGATAGAGGGAAGGAAGGATAGAGGGAAGGAAGGATAGAGAGAGAAGGAAGGATAGAGGGAAGGAAGGAAGGACAGAGGAGTATAGTCAATGAATAACACATGCATCTGGAGGTGGGAGTAAGGAAGGATAGAGGAAAGGAAGGAAGGATAGAGAGAAGGAAGGATAGAGGAAAGGAAGGAAGGACAGAGGAGTATAGTCAATGAATAACGCATGCATCTGGAGGTGGGAGTAAGGAAGGATAGAGGAAAGGAAGGAAGGATAGAGAGAAGGAAGGATAGAGGAAAGGAAGGAAGGACAGAGGAGTATAGTCAATGAATAACGCATGCATCTGGAGGTGGGAGTAAGGAAGGATAGAGGGAAGGAAGGATAGAGGGAAGGAAGGATAGAGGGAAGGAAGGATAGAGGGAAGGAAGGATAGAGGAAAGGAAGGAAGGATAGAGAGAAGGAAGGACAGAGGGAAGGAAGGACAGAGGAGTATAGTCAATGAATAACACATGCATCTGGAGGTGGGAGTAAGGAAGGATAGAGGAAAGGAAGGAAGGATAGAGAGAAGGAAGGATAGAGGGAAGGAAGGATAGAGGAAAGGAAGGAAGGATAGAGAGAAGGAAGGATAGAGGGAAGGAAGGAAGGATAGAGAGAAGGAAGGATAGAGGGAAGGAAGGAAGGATAGAGAGAAGGAAGGATAGAGGGAAGGAAGGATAGAGGAAAGGAAGGAAGGATAGAGAGAAGGAAGGATAGAGGGAAGGAAGGAAGGATAGAGGAGTATAGTCAATGAATAACGCATGCATCTGGAGGTGGGAGTAAGGAAGGATAGAGGGAAGGAAGGAAGGATAGAGGAGTATAGTCAATGAATAACGCATGCATCTGGAGGTGGGAGTAAGGAAGGATAGAGGAAAGGAAGGAAGGATAGAGAGAAGGAAGGATAGAGGGAAGGAAGGAAGGATAGAGGGAAGGAAGGATAGAGGAAAGGAAGGAAGGATAGAGGAGTATAGTCAATGAATAACGCATGCATCTGGAGGTGGGAGTAAGGAAGGATAGAGGAAAGGAAGGAAGGATAGAGAGAAGGAAGGATAGAGGGAAGGAAGGAAGGATAGAGGAGTATAGTCAATGAATAACGCATGCATCTGGAGGTGGGAGTAAGGAAGGATAGAGGAAAGGAAGGAAGGATAGAGAGAAGGAAGGATAGAGGGAAGGAAGGAAGGATAGAGGAGTATAGTCAATGAATAACGCATGCATCTGGAGGTGGGAGTAAGGAAGGATAGAGGAAAGGAAGGAAGGATAGAGAGAAGGGAAGGATAGAGGAAAGGAAGGAAGGATAGAAGAAGGAAGGATAGAGGGAAGGAAGGATAGAGAGAAGGAAGGATAGAGGGAAGGAAGGATAGAGGGAAGGAAGGACAGAGGAAGGAAGGACAGAGGGAAGGAAGGACAGAGGGAAGGAAGGATAGAGGGAAGGAAGGATAGAGAGAAGGAAGGATAGAGGGAAGGAAGGATAGGAGGGTAGGAAGGATAGAGAGTAGGAAGGATAGAGGGTAGGAAGGCTAGAGGGAAGGAAGGACAGAGGGAAGGAAGGATAGAGGAAAGGAAGGACAGAGGAAAGAGGAAGGACAGAGG